>NC_140486.1:126605399-126767899 GCF_964271855.1 Acomys minous | reverse complement strand
AGAGAACCACCTCTCACTTATGTATCTTTCCTCAGAACCATAGTTTAGTGGTGCAGCATGAGTTGTGCTTAATGTAGTTTGGGATAGTAAGATTCCAGTGGCAGATTTTAAGATTTCCCTCTTTTTAGCTCAGATATTCTATTTTCTTTTATTGAAAATAAAATTTTTTCAAACAATATATTCTGATTATTGCCTCCCCTCCCCAATTCCTCTGTGATCCTTCCTACATTCCCTCCTATTTAAAAATCATTTTCAATATACCTCGCTTTAATAGATTGGATTTTATTATTTCTGAGTCAATATGCTCCACTTTTTCTTATTTTTCAAACTTATTTTTATTATGGGTGTTAGCTCTAAACATATCTTTATTCTTCAGTACACAATTATATTTCTCTAGTGTTAGTGATATTGATAAAGCTGAGAGGTTACTATTCACTTATCTTGGTGCTTACATTCCTAATTGTTCATCTTCTTCTATTGCAGCTCAAAACATGTTGTTTTAATGTGCCATGAACAAAGTATTCTGAAAATCGTAGGTTCCAGCTCCTATCTTGTCTTGGGTAGCTGAGTATGTCTGATCCTGTGGAGTCCACACACAGCCACTCTAAGCCGGGACCTCTTTTAAAAATGGTCATTCCGCCCCCCCTCACCTGCAGCTTAGTTTTCCTCAGATATTTGACAACTCATCAAACTAAGTTGCTCATTGTCATTGTTAGATGTTCATATTTTTCCGGGAAATTTTACGTTGGTCCAGAATCTGGGTGAGTCCTGGGGCAAGGCACTGTGTCTATAACCTTCCATGTACTGTTCAGTTTTCAGGCTAACACACCCCAAAGATCATGTTTCCCCTCCAGGAGAGACAGTGACCTGGAAGTAAAATGGAACAAGCTCTTTTCTCCCTTACATTGCTTTTGGGCAGAACCTTTTACCACAGCCACAGAATGAAAGCAGAACAGCCATATTACTTAATTTTCACAGATGCCTGACATGTTTCATGATTGCAGTGGAGAGACACCATGACCAAGGCAACTCTTATAAAAGAGAGCTGTTACTGGGGGCTGGCTCACAGGCTCAGTTGCCATCATGTTGGGGAGCATGGTGGCCCACAGGCGGGCATGGTGCTGGAGTGGTGGCTGAGAGTTCTATATCCTGACTCACAGGAGCAGGAGAGGGGAGAGACAGTGGGATTGGTGTGGACTTCTGAAACCTCAAAGCCCACCCTAGTTGCACACTTCCTCCAACAGGGCCACACCTAATGCTGGTCAAATCCAACAGTCACTCCCCGGTGACTAAGCATTCAAGTATATGAGCTTATGGGGCCATTACAATTCAAACCACCATGGTGCTATTTTATCTCCTCCACTTATAATCCATATGTATGCATATGGTTTAATAACTATAAAGCCTTTTTATGTTGACAGCTTCTGTTCATTTAAAATATACCCTTGTTTAGATACTGATTATTTTTGTCGGATTTGTCAAATACCGCCTTTTCATTTTTTTTTCTAACTTTATAATATTCTAGTTTTCTCAGTTTGTGGTGCCATTTTATTTTATTCAGGTTTTCTTTTTTTGATTTTGTTTTTTTAAAGTAACGCCCAGTGGCTCAAACACTGAGCTCCTGTGAGGATGTTACATCTGACTTGACTGAATGCACATGAGCTTTGGTCTAATCTAGGTCTGTGAGGAGTGGCCTAAACATGTGCCCTGCACACCTGTGTGGCTTATGACTGATGCTTTGTGAAAAGTCTACCCTGGAAAGTAGCTCTGCTGTTGTGTTACTATGCTCTCTCTGTGAGACAAGCATTACTAAATAGTGTGCCCTGGCTATCTGTTCTACTCACATTAAGAATATTTGGGAGCTGGAAGGTAGTTTGCCTTCACGCAGTATGCTTCCCCGCACATACTTGCACGCATGTACACAGGACTACATGCACAAACGTGTGTCACAAATAGTTGTTTATATGTTTCCCATGGTGACATTTGATAAATGTAGCACTCAACCAGGAGGAGAAAAGGATTATCAATAAATTGAATTTGTGTAATTAATTATCCATTTATTTAAAGTTTTAATCATCACATGTCATAACCATACACAAGTTCAAAGTACCTCATGGAATAGCACATTAAGTAACCAGAAGACAATATGATAGGGTATTTTCACGTTTGCTAATGGGAGAAAGACTCCATAAAACAGAGAAATCACAGCTTAAAAAGACATGATTAGACAGTTCACAACAAGAATTTCTAAGACCTGTGCATAAAAATTGGTTAACATTAAAATGCAAGTGAAGGTTGGAAAAATGTGTATACATTATAGAGAGGATAAGAAAAGAAATTCCCCTGCCAATACTGTTGCCATCCTCAGCTCACAGTGTCATTTGTAAGGTTGGTGGATGGCTAGCACCGGACCAAGAGCAAATCCTCTCTTTTTCTCTTTTTCTCAGTTGCCCCCAGCCCTGAGATGAAGCCGTGTGCTGTGTTCTGACCTTTAAGTCAGGCTTTGGAACATTAAGCGTTATTCTTATCCTTGTAACTTTCTCTGAGAAAGCACCCACGGCACCCAGCGTGAGATGGCTTGACCAGCTCTCCCGGCTGCATCAGGGGGTCTACAGCACCCAGGGTGAGATGGCTTGACCAGCTCTCCCGGCTGCATCAGGGTGTCTACAGCACCCAGGGTGAGATGGCTTGACCAGCTCTCCTGGCTGCAGCAGGGTATCTACTGCACCCAGGGTGAGATGGCTTGACCAGCTCTCCTGGCTGCAGCTGGGTGCTTTCTGTTTTCTTACACAAGAGCTTCAATGTGGGGCTAAGAAATCCCGGAACAACTTCATGTGCCAGACAAATGTCCCTGAGCCTGGGACCTTGGAGCTGGCAGGTGGCTCGGAACTGTTATGTTCTCTTTCTTCTCCGCTTATTGCAGCCTTGAGCTGGGGCAGAGAGTTCTGGAGACTGTAGAAGAGGCAGAAGGTGCTGTTTTCAGTTCAGAGTGGGTGACAATAACGGGCATAGTGATTATAAAGGAAGGAAAGACTCCATGGTCCATTGGTGCTTCATTTCCAAAGCTAAGTCCACAGCTGTAGTCTGTGGCCCGTGTGCGCTGCGCTCAGCAAACCTGAGGTAGGGTTTCCCGTCTCTGTCAACACTGCCTCAGTCAAGTGTAGTCTGTGGGGTCTGTAGAAAATAGTTACAGATTTTTAAAGCTGAAACAGCCTTCTAAATTTATTTTAAGATTTTCATAAAGTCCAAACTAAGTAACCAAAGAGCTACTGGGATGTTTTTAGAGTTCAAGAATGTTGCTGTTTTCCCCCAGGAGGCTCTGTCATTCCTGTCTGTCTTCAGATTTAAACTAAAGGGCTCCCTCACTATTTTGTTTTCCTTGCATCTGGTGTGGTTACCATAGGGCAGCGGTTCTCAACCTCTGGGCTCTGACTCCTTTGGGTCACAGGGGTCCCCTGTGACCATCAGAAAATACAGATGCTTATATTATGATTTGGAACAGTAGCAAGATTACAGTTATAAAATAGCAAGAAAAATAACTTTATGGTTGGGGATCACTGCACCATGAGGGACTGTATTAGAAGATTGCAGTGTTAAGAAGGCTGAGAATCACTGATCTAAGGGGAAATAATTGGATATTTCAAGCACTTTACTTACATGAAGGTTTGGACAGTCCTATGAATTAGCATTTCGAAGCACCAATAGTACAAAGTATTTCATTTGGTTCAGTTTTTTAAAAAACTCCGTCTGAACATAGAAGAAAAGGGCCATGACCTAAGATAATGCATAATTTCTAAAGCACTTAGATGTGCTCTAGTCTGTCACTTCTTAACAACGTATCAGCAAAGAAAGGAGAGAGGGTTAGACTTTCTGCCCAAATCAATTAAGGAGTTGATATATGTGCACTAATAAAAAGTAACCAGTTACGTCCTTGTAAGCTCTATGTTACATGTGTCAGAATTAAGGTCGCCAGTGTGTTTCAGAATGATTTTCTCATATTTTATCTGGCCTAGAAATTAATGCTTTTCTTTCCACGCCTTCCATCTATCAGAGTAACCTGGTTTGCTGGATAGTGGTGGCACACACATTTAGTCCCAGCGCTCAGGCAGCAGAGGCAGGTGGATCTCTGTGAGTTCAAGCCCAACCTGCTCTACTGAGTGAGTTCCAGGACAGGTGGGGATACACAGTGAAAGTTCATCTCAAAAAACCAAAGCCACAAAGATCTCAGAGGACTCTAAGTTGCAAATACATCACCCCATGTCCACTGTTCTGTTCTGTCATTCTTAGTTTACCTATTTTTTCTTGCCATTGATTTTTTAAAAAATTCACAGACAAAGTGATTCATTATGACATTTTCATCCAAAAAATGTCAATGCACCTTCATATCGCTCATTCAATTATTCACCTTTGTCCTCCCTGCCACCGCCCTCTTCTTCCCTTCAAAGTGCACTAATTTTTCTTTAATATATATATATATTTGTGTATATAATATATATACACAAATAAAATGTATACCTACATATGAAATATATAAACATTTGTGAATTATATAACAATGTGTCAAATAAATAAGTATATAAATAAAATATAAAAATATATGAAGCCAGCAAGGAACCAGAAGTAATACGGTAGTTCAAGCATTTAGAATAATAAGTAGGTTCTAACCTGTGCCTTGATAAACTATGTCAGCAAAGAAAAGAGAGGAAGTTTAGACTTCCTGTCCAAATTATACATATATTATATATAAAACATAAAATATATGTACATGTACACACATACATGTGTTTCCTTTACATGTCTATAATGTACATATGACATGATTGCTTCAGGAATTTTCATGTCATCCTTGTCCAGAGTCATGCCAACCATCTGTGCATCTGGCCAGTTTTGATGCCTCCAAAGCCAGTACCTGATATTAACCATTTCTATTACCTAACAAATGTGTAATTCTAGTATTCATGCTTCTGTGATTGGATTGGCTCACTAGCCACAATGTCATTAAGGTTCATATGTGCCATCGTAGGCATCTCATAAACATAGGAATACTAATATACTTTCAGTTCTTGAGGTTTTCTTTTTTTTTACATTTTATTAAACATTTTTGTTTTTTACATATACATTTATATTATTACATATATTATATATATACAATAAACTACCTATAGGAAGAAGAACCATGACACAATCAGGAACTATATAAATGTTAAATTCTTAGTGTTTTGGCTATTTGTATTTGACGGCCTTGAAGAAAACATCTTTCCTATCTTGGTGAGTCTAAAATTCTGAATGTAAGTCAGTATCTATCATGTCTCATCATTATCAACTTAAAACATCTATCTAGACCAAAAACCATCTTAACCCCTAAACAACTAAGCTTATTTATAAAACTACACTATCTTATCTTCAACCCCCTCAGAGACTTGAGAAGGAATAAAATTGATTACCTGAGTATACAGGAAGTACAGGTTAGTAGCTTTCCAAATGAGAAGACGACAGAGACAGTTTGCTACCTGAATAGTCACCCAAAACTCTCTATAACCTTGGAGCATCATCTTCAGCTTTCTGACCCAATATAGCTGACAGCCATATTTGTGAGGCAGGAACCACTGAGGACTTGCTTACCCTGCCTTGGCAGAGTTTGGACGTCAACTCTGCCTGCATCCAAGCTTGCTCATTTTTAAGGCAGAATTCTGTCTGTGGTAGAATCAAGGATATTTTGCCCAGTGGCTTGTTTGCTATATTTGAAGCCATCTTCATAAGGATGTTCTTTGATGCTCATCATCCTATTTGAGGTAGGCTGGGTGTTGCCAGGAGTTAACCTGTCTCATTGTCAGTGAATCTTTAAAATAATAAAAACATTTTAAATGCCATATTCCATATGTGTCTGAGGTTTCTGAAGACCTTGTCTAACTATTTTATCTTGTCTTTCTATAGAATCACATCTATCTGTTGTGCCTAAGATGTATATTCTTGTGATAAAAATAGACTAGTAATTGATATGACTGTAATTTCAAAGAAGTTGCTTATTGCTTTCCACAGTGGCTGCACTGTTATGCTCTCTACAAAAGCATGGGAGGATCCCGGGTTCTTCACAGTCTTGATGACGCCTGTTTGGTAACCTCAGCATCGCTCACATCCCTTTGGACATTTGGTGTCTTCTTTAGAGAACTGACTTTTCAAGTCTTTTGTCTATTTTTGATGGTGGTGGTGGTTGGGAGCAAGGCAATTGCTGTTTCATTTTCTGAGAAGGTCTGGGGAAATTTTATTTTGCTTTTGTTTGCTTGTCTCTTTGAGATAGGGTCTTGTCATGTAGCAACTCCTTGGAGCTCACTATGAAACTCTAAAGTCTTGGACTTCCCACTGCACCCTTCTGAGTGCTGGGAGTGCAGGTGTACGCCACCCACTAGGCTACCCTGTGGATTTTCATCTTGGTTACTGAGAGGGAAGCGAATATGAAGCCATCCTCTGTGGCTATGGGAACTCACAGCTTTCTTAGGAAGGTCACATATTCTCAGTTGAGAAAGCTAGAAAATGTTATCCCAAAATGAAATCAAACACCAGCCTGTCGAAGATCAACATTTCAGCATATCTCTTAAAAAAAAAAAGATTTATTTATTATGTGTACAACATCCTGCCTGAATGTGTGCTCGCTCGCCAGAAGAGGGCACCAGATTTCATTATAGATGGTTGTGAGCCACCATGTGGTTGCTGGGAATTGAACTCAGGACCTCTGGAAGAGTAGTCAGTGCTCTTAACCTCTGAGCCATCTCTCCAGCCCTGTCTTTGTTATTTTTTCACTTTAATATTACCCACCCCGTTTCCTTCTCTCCTGCCAACTCTTCTATGTTCTCTTCCAAGCCTTCATGTATCTCCCTTGGTTCTTGTCAAATTCGTGGCCTCTTTTTATGGCTATTGCTACACACACACACACACACACACACACACACACACACACACACTCACACCTCACAATACACACCCACATACCCCCACATTCACATGCACAGACACACAGAGACACACACAGACACACTCACAGACATACACACAGGCACACACTCACACACACACTCACACACACATACACACAGACACACAGATACATAGACACACAGACACACACACTCACACACATTCACACAGACACACACTCACACACAGACACACAGACACACACACTCACACACACATATACACAGACACACAGATACATAGACACACAGACACACACACTCACACACATTCACACAGACACACACACTCACACACAGACACACAGACACACACACACATTCACACAGACACACACTCACACACAGACACACAGATACACACACTCACACACAGACACACAGACACACGCATACAGACACCCCTCCACCCCCACCCCACCCCCACACCCCTGCACACACCCTGCTGAAGTCCATTCCATGCTCCTTGTGTACCCATGCAACTTAGAGGGCTCAGGGCTCATCCCTGGGGAAGACTAGTTCCCTCTCTCTCAGCACGCATAGCTTCTTTATCTAGAAGCATGGCCCAGTGAGATTCCCCCTCACCCCGTGCCATCAGCATGTCTGCTGGTGTTGTCATGGCTCATGTCTTACAATCTGCCTGCCTCTTCCTCTGTGATGTTCCCGAAATTGTGCAGAATTGTGATGTGCAGAAATTGTGTCACAGATGTTTGAGTTGGGCCTGGTCACCGCATGATCAGCTGTTCTGTGTATTTTGACCTCTTCTCTGAATACACGATAGAGCTCACTCGTGAGATCGTCCATCTCTGGGCTTGTCCTCAGGGTGAAGGTTTCGGTTATTGCGATCCATCTTACTGGTCGCAGTAAGTGCATTCACACTCCCTTTAGTTATAATTAATCCTTGATAGATTACATATGTCTGGGAACACTTGTTTGTACTGGGCTGTGTAACTACAGTAGCTAACAGCTTTTAATAGTAGTTTCACCATCCTTTTTATGTCTTATGTTGGTTGTGATACTGCTATCATTTTAGATTTTATCTGTTTCTTATTATCGGTGTAGCTAACTTAATATTGGTGAGTTTTGTTTATTACTTAAACTCTTAGCTTTTAATTTTTTCCATTCTTTTCCTTTATTTCTATTTGAATTCTTTCTTTGTTGCTTTCAGCTAGTTTTGGGTTTACTGTTGGTTGTAAAATAATTTCAGATTTTTTTTTCAAATCTCAGTAAACGTTCCTCTTCGTATTGCTGTGGCCCCATTTGGAGTTTCAGTATGTTGTGTGTTTGCTTGTCCTGGGCTGTCTTCCAGTCTTGCTTTGATCCTTATATGACCCAGTTGTTCTCCCAGATTACACTTGATTTACAGTGTTCCGTCCATGTCTGCTGGGGCCATTTAGCCTTCACTGCTGCTGAAGCTCATTCTTGCTGCAGTATTCTTTTGAACTGTTCTTTCTAATAGTGGAAGCAATGGAGGCTGAAGAGGCAGCTGGGAGATTGCAGAGGACACAGTTCAGTTCCTAGTGTCCATTTCAGATGTTCAAAACCTGCCTGTGAGTCCGCCTCCAGGGGCCTCTGGCTTCTGTGGGTACATGCACATGCATATATATGTGTACACACACACACACACACACACACACACACACACACACACACACACACACTTTTAAGACTAAAACCAAATCCTTATTGTATATATTTCTCTGTTATTTTATTTAAATTTTTTATGTTTTGAGAATTTTAAATATGAGTACTGTATTTACATAATGTCCTCCCCACTCCCTCTCAAACTCACGGCCTTGCCTTCTTTAGTTACTATTGTTACACACATACAGACAACCTACTGGGTTCACTTAGTGTTGTTCCTATGGACATATGTTTAGGGCTAACAGCTTGGAGTTTGATAACCTATCCAGGGCTCATCTCTGGAGAAAACTGATTCTCCCTCTTGGTGGGCGGGCGACCATTGATTGCCTGAAGCTCTTCCTCTAGGGGTGGGGCTTGTCTACTGGTGTTGTCATGACTCCTGACTTATTTAGTCAACCACACTGTTGAGATTTCATGGGTGTGGCTTTTCTGTCACATCTAGCATCAGATGCTCTGGTCCTCTGGTCTTATGATCGGCACACCTCTTCATCCACAGTTCTCTCCAAGTTTTGATTGTAGGCCTTGTAGAATAGTAGATTTATCAGTTGGCCTAGTCACCTGGGGGTCAGTAATTCTCTGCTCTGTGAGCAGTTGCAGAAAGGAGCTTCTTTGGTAGGGGTGAAAGCTACACTTATCATGGACATGTAATTAAAACACAGTTAGAAATTGTATTGGCTCAGGCAAATGGCAGGAGTAGGTTCTCATCTAGGGCCTATGACCCCTCCAATCACTAGCAGTTTGGTTGAGGCACAGTTGCAGGCATGAATCCCCACCTCTTGAGTGGGCATTCAGTCAAGTTAATCAGCTGCTGTTACCTCCCCCCTCCCCAAAGTAAAGAACGGCCATTGTTGCACTGTGGGGCTATCCTGCTGGGCCCTCACCCTTGGGTGCAGGCTTTATATTAGGGCTATTGTTTGCTTGTCCCCATGGGTAGCATGCAAGGGATGCTGTGGTGGCTAGTCTCAGGCTGGAGGTTTCCAGGTCAATTCAAGCTGAATTCCTCTACCTTATGTAGGGGAGGGGAGGGGTTGCGCCTCTTGGGCAATAGTGTCTTACCATTAACATCTGGGAGGCAACTAAGGGCTACAGCAACTGCCTATGTTGCTTTGTAAGACTCTTGGTTTCTCCTGACCAACAATGTGAAGGGCTAGTCCTCACTCTTGGCACTGGGATATGTGAGGCAGTAATCTTGAGAGAAACATTATTACCCTGGATGTCATACACACACACACACACACACACACACACACACACACACACACACACACAAATAATGTTGTTGTTGTTTTGTTCTGTTTCTTTCAAGACAAGGGTTTCTCTGTGTAGCCTTGGCTATCCTGCACTCACTTTGTAGACCAGGCTGGCCTCAAACTCACTGAGATCCACTTGCCTCTGTCTCCTGTGTGCTGGGATTATAGGTGTGTGCCTCCATTCCCACCTATAATGCATGTTTTTAAGTAATCTTATAAAATGTTTCATTATGGATTTTCCAAATATCTGTAGTTTTATCTCTCTTCTTTCTTCTCCTTTTGTATTCCCCAACCTCTTCCCAGTTAAAGTCTCCCTCTCTTGTCTCCATTTCCTCCTTTAAACCATCTGTGTCCCCCACCCTTCTCTAGGACAGGTGCTCTCTATCTGTGTCCTCCACCCCTCTCTAGGACAGACTCACTAGTCTCCTGGCTCTCACTCACTAGTCTCCTGGCTCTCACTCACTAGTCTCCTGGCTCTCACTCACTAGTCTCCTGGCTCTCACTCACTAGTCTCCTGGCTCTCACTCACTAGTCTCCTGGCTCTCACTCACTAGTCTCCTGGCTCTCACTCACTAGTCTCCTGGTACTCACTCACTAGTCTCCTGGCTCTCACTCACTAGTCTCCTGGTACTCACTCACGAGTCTCCTGGCTCTCACTCACTAGTCTCCTGGCTCTTACTCACTAGTCTCCTGGCTCTTACTCACTAGTCTTCTGGCTCTCACTCACTAGTCTCCTGGTACTCACTCACTAGTCTCCTGGTACTCACTCACTAGTCTCCTGGTAATCACTTACTAGTCTCCTGGCTCTTACTCACTAGTCTCCTGGTAATCACTTACTAGTCTCCTGGCTCTTACTCACTAGTCTCCTGGTACTCACTCACTAGTCTCCTGGCTGTCACTCACTAGTCTCCTGGTACTCACTCACTAGTCTCCTGGCTCTTACTCACTAGTCTTCTGGCTCTCACTCACTAGTCTCCTGGTACTCATTCACTAGTCTCCTGGCTGTCACTCACTAGTCTCCTGGTACTCACTCACTAGTCTCCTGGCTCTTACTCACTAGTCTTCTGGCTCTCACTCACTAGTCTCCTGGCTCTCACTCACTAGTCTCCTGACTCTCACTCACTAGTCTCCTGGCTCTTACTCACTAGTCTCCTGACTCTCACTCACTAGTCTCCTGGTACTCACTCACTAGTCTCCTGACTCTTACTCACTAGTCTCCTGACTCTTACTCACTAGTCTCCTGGTACTCACTCACTAATCTCCTGGCTCTTACTCACTAGTCTTCTGGTACTCACTCACTAGTCTCCTGACTCTCACTCAGTAGTCTCCTGGCTCTCACTCACTAGTCTCCTGGCTCTCACTCACTAGTCTCCTGGCTGTCACTCACTAGTCTCCTGGTACTCACTCACTAGTCTCCTGGCTGTCACTCACTAGTCTCCTGGCTGTCACTCACTAGTCTCCTGGTACTCACTCACTAGTCTCCTGGCTCTCACTCACTAGTCTCCTGGTACTCACTCACTAGTCTCCTGGCTGTCACTCACTAGTCTCCTGGTACTCACTCACCAGTCTCCTGACTCTCACTCAGTAGTCTCCTGGCTCTCACTCACTAGTCTCCTGGCTGTCACTCACTAGTCTCCTGGTACTCACTCACTAGTCTCCTGGCTCTCACTCACTAGTCTCCTGGTACTCACTCACTAGTCTCCTGGCTCTCACTCACTAGTCTCCTGGTACTCACTCACCAGTCTCCTGACTCTCACTCAGTAGTCTCCTGGCTCTCACTCACTAGTCTCCTGACTCTCACTCAGTAGTCTCCTGGCTCTCACTTACTAGTCCTCACTAGGCTGTGGACTTATTTGTATACACTTTTGAGTCCTGTGGTCTTCCTGAATTGAGAGTCCATTTCCCTTTTGAGGCTGGGTGCTTTAGTTGACTGTCCACTCCAGTTTTACAGCACTGTCCTCAGGGAGGAGTTGCGATGTGGATCGCTCTGTGTTTCCTACTGGTGTTGGTATGGTTCGAGTCATAGTTCCCAGAGTGCAGAGGCTGCTCTCCTCGTTTCTGTGTTTCTCCTGCAGTAAACTGATGTCTCTCTGTGTGGGAGGGGCACCTGGGCTTTCCTATTGTGCCCTTGTTCTAATGTCACCATTTTGTGTTTTTAAACCACACCCTCCGGTCTGTGCTGATCAGAAGAATGATAACTAAGACAATTGGTAAGAGATTCATGTAAGAACGGGAGGGAAAACATGTAACACAGACAGATGTTGGTGAAAAATGTTCACTGGACACGACCTAGTGTCAGAAATTGTGTATGCCTGAAACTCAAGATCAACATAGCTCTGTCATTGAGTTCTCAATTTGGAGAATATTATCTTTCAGAATCTTAGTCTCTTTAGGCTTATAGACTTTGAGTGAGAGGGGGAAGGAGAAAGAGAGAAAGGAGGAAGGGGAGAGAGAACGCATGTGTATGCTGTGTGTGCTTGCTGGTGTGGACATGTGCACATATGTATGTATGTAGGGCCAAGGGTTGACCTCGGGTCTCTTTCCTCAGTCACTCTCCTTGCCTGGCTTTTGAGACAATGCTTCTCACTGAGTGTGGACTCATGGACTCAGGGGACTGTCTGGCCAGAGAGTCCACCTGTGCCTGCTGCCCCCAGTGCTGGTGTTACAGGCTGTGTTGTCACACTTGCTTCCTTACGTGGGCTGGGGGACCAGAATTCAGGTCTTCGTGCTTGGAGAGCAAGTGTGTCACCCACTGAGCCAGTTCATGTTGTTGTTTTATGGAACACACCTGTGAACACAACATCTTTATCACTTTGTTTTACTTTTCAAGGTTGTCTTTCATATTTTTATTCTTCTTATTCCTTATTTTTTTGATCTGGGGATATAAAAACTTATGAAAATTACCTACTTCTGTTGAGATAATCCATATCTCACGATAGTATAGATTTAGCTTACTGAAGTTTAAAAGAAGTCAAGGAATTAGGAGTCTAGTATTTTAAAAATTTATCTGTAAGAATCACAGTTGGTCCTGAAAAAAAAAAAAAACCCAAAGAAACCAAAAACTACTTCTGTCCTTTTCAGATATAACTCTAGAAAATAATTATTTTTAATTAACAGATTTCTATAACTTACAGTTGGAAAAGATTATAAAATTTAAGTGAGTCAACTTCCACTCACTTCCTTAATTATTCACGAACGGTTTGGCACCCTCCTTGGCATCCTATCTCAGTCAACTGTCACACTGTAATAGAGTCTGCTGACGTTTAGTCCTTGGCCTTCAGTTCTGCCTGCAAACATGATGAACGTGTTTGTGTGGCAGTTCTCCTTGGCTTATTCTGTTGCCTGCTTCTTAGTGTGTGTAGTGGTGATCAAACGTGATTATATATGCAGAATAACTCTCGATGGCACCTATATGTAAATGTGTCATTTATGTATGTATAACATCATTTCCAAGGCTTAACAACATTCTGAGGAGTGCTCATATTACTCAACCTTTATTTTCACACTGCCTGCCCCTGTTGCTGTTTACTCTGAAGGTCGGTGTCCTCAAGAGCACCTCTGTTCTTGGCAGCAGCTGCAAGCTGGAGGGTCCCAGAGTTTTGGGTGCCCATTGTGATGCTGTGGATCACAAATACAGCTTTTGTATTTGGTATTTTGTTAAAGGACTCATAAAATTAACAAAACCACTTACCCTTCATTATGACTTAAAACTGTGAAAAGGCCGGGCTTGGTGGTACATGCTTGCAATGTCAGTGCTTGGTGAGGTAGAAGCAGGTGGATCTCTGTGAGTTCGAGGCCAGCCTGGTCTACAAAACAAGTCCAGGGCAGGCTGGGCTACACAGAAACCCTGTCTCAAAACAAACAAACAAACAAACAAACAAACAAACAAACAACCCAACAAAAAACCACCAACAAAAACCTGTGAAAGGATACAAATTAAAAGCGGCCAAAACTAGAGATGGTCATACTGAGTGAGTTAACCCAGAAGCAGAAGGACTCATATGGTATATACTCACTTATAATTGGGCACTAGCCCAAAAGGCATGTCCCACAAAACTCTTCACTTACTAGGAGATTGGGATAGATGTGAGGACATCCTACTGAGACTCTAGGTAAGAGAAATATAGGAGATGGGGAAATAGACGGACCCAGAGGGTCCTAGAAACCTACAAGAAGAGCATCATGATGGGTGGATCAGGGCCCAGGGGGTCTGCTCAAACTTTTGCACTAACCAAGGACAATACAATAGTAAACATCGAACCCCTATTCTGATCTAGCCAATGGACAGGACATTTTCCACAGTTATGTGGAGAGCGGGCACTGACTTTGACATGAACTCTGGTGCTCCATATTTGACCACCTCACCTTAGTGGGGAGGCCTGGTGGCACTCAAAGAAAGAATAATCAGGATACCAAGATGAGACTTGATAACGTATGGCCATATAATGGGGGAGGAGGTCCCCCTCAGTCATAGACCTAGGGGAGGGGAATAGGGTGAAAGCGGGAGGTAGGGAGGAATGGGAGGATACAAGTGATGGGACAACAATTTAATTATAATCTGAATAAACTAATAAAATTAAAAAAAGAAAAGACCCCCCCCCCCAAATAAAAGTAGCCAAGAAAAAGAAGGTGCATAGAGCAGAGTCCAGGAGCATGCAAGCACTTACGCACCTACTGTCTCCTGCAGTGGGGCTGTGTGGACGGCCTTTTCCATGACTAGCAATGAGTGACAAGGTTCTAAGGTATGCTCAGCTATTAGTCATAGTTTTTATTGTGGCTTAGACAGACGGTTTGCAGACTGGCTTGCTCCAGTCTCTGACACTTCCAAAGGTTGAACTATTTATGTGGCTCAGGCCACTGTGAGAATTCACATTTTTAATTCACAGATCATCTGATCATCTATCTATCTATCTATCTATCTATCTATCTATCTATCTATCCAGTGTGTGTGTGTGTGTGTGTGTGTGTGTGTGTGTGTGTGTATGTGTGTGTGTGTGTACGAGTACATCATGGTACACAAGTGGAGGTTGGAGAACAACTTGGGGGAGTTGGTTCCTTCCATCACATGAGTTCCTGGGCTCTATCTGGCTTGGTAACATGTCCTTTACCCATGGAGCCCTCTCAGTGGCTTCATCAAGCAAGAAAGCATCTTTATTTTAACCAGGAAAAACTCTTCCTTCTATTTCTCTAATTGTGTAAGCTGCTTTTTAATCAAAGCCTCTGCGTTCTTTCTCTCCCATTGGGAACACTGTTCTGGAGTTCTTTGGACAGTTTATGTCTTCATCCTTTGAAACTTTGCTGAGCATCACCTTTCCATGGCCTGGCTTCCTCTTCCAGGCATTCTTACACTATCATCCGTGACTCTCGCAACATCACTAGGCACTGATGCTGTTTTGTTCACTCTCTTCATACCTGCTTTTCCCACTAGATTGATGCATCCCAAAGGCACTGATGTTGCAGTTTTCGTTGGTGTAGAGAGATGTGTTGGCAGAAACAATTTGCTCTGCATTTGCCAATGCATGGCTTGCTGTGAGCCTTATGCACATTTGCCAATGCATGGCTTGCTGTGAGTCTTGTCCACATTTGCCAATGCATGGCTTGCTGTGAGCCTTGTCCGCATTTGCCAATACACAGCTTTCTGGTGCTTATCCATGCATTCGTTTTCTGGCACTGATCTCATCAGTTTCATTCTTTGTAGCATTTAATAAAGGCAGCACCGATAACTACATCACACATTTGAGCTACCTGTCAGCCACACATTTGATTTCACAATATGGAATTGTATTTGTCAAAATCAGAAAGGCCGTCGTCACTGATTTCCATTCATACAAGTGGAAACATTAGCATTCCACGTTTGCAGACTGCACACCCAGAATGGCAATTAAAGGCTACACTGCGTCTAGGCAGTGTAGAGGGCTCCTAATACTGGCTTCCAAATGCCATGAATTCTTAATAAATTCTGAGAAGATGTAATTTTGGTTCTGCTCTCTCCCTTCCCCACTGGGGCCATGCCTGCTTAGTTGCACACACAGACACTGTTTTTCTCTGTGTATTTAAAGTGACACACTTGATAACTGCCATAGAGTCAGAACTGAGGACTGCCCGACACTGCGACTTGGTCCCTGGAACAGGAGTTTTGTAGCAGGCATGCTTTGCAGGAAGCATCTGTATGTGCCGATGAGGAGGCTTCCTGTGACAGCTGCAGCGAATGCCATCTGTCTCCAAAAGGTTTCTCGCGTCATTAGCTGTCAGCACGCTACATGTAATAGATTCTTCTCTTTGATATTATTTATTAGCAACACTCCAGCCGAGTTCAAACAGCTGACTTTTAAAAAAACTCATAAGGAATTTTCAAAAGAAATTTGAGTTTGACAACACAGTTATCAGAATATGTTTTATGGATTTGTTATTGACCTTGAGGACTATAAAACCAAGTCATATTCTCTTTGACATGAACTACTGTAGTCTTACAAAATATTTTCCTTTAATTAATAACTTCAGTGTATGAAGAAAAGTGGTCTGTACATATTTTAATCATTTTTTTTTAAGGTCAGAAGGTTGGGAGACGGGCATGGTAGCACGTGACTATAAAGTCAGCTCTTTGGGAGACTAAGGCGGGAGGAACAAAAGATTGCGATCAAGCGAGTAGAAGCTGAAGAGCAACACGCAGACACAATCTATTAGAATCTCCAGGTCGTAAACTGTGGGATATTGGATAGAAGCTATCAGAAGAGATGGGTGATATCCAGACATCCATGGTTTAAATATCAAAATGAAATGGGAAACTATAAGTCAGAACAGGAGAAAGTCCAGAGTTCATCCCCGAGGGACAAGTGTGGGGAGCTCTTCCCAGGAAATGAGAGATGCGGCATCAGAGGGCAGGAGCCATGACAGAGGACTCCAGGAAATGTGCACTGCGTGCTCATTAACAGACACCTTAAAGATCAGAGGAAGAGGAAGAAGGATTGTCCACTGCACTGGCAGAGGGATGAGGTACCAGGAAGAGCCTCTCTCCTGAGCACCTCACTGAAGCAACGACAAGAAACCATTTAAAAAACAACCCTGCTTCAGGAGGCGGCTTGACTATCCTGGTCCCTCTGTGGATTACAACCAGGGAAGCCCAGAGCAAAGGTAGATACGGCAACTTGGCCAACAGAATATTTCTAGATTATAGAGAGGAAACTTAAGAGTCAGAGCCATGTAGCATTCAGTGAGGTGGGAGGCTGGTTACAGACAGAGAATTGAAACATAGTCTCCAAGCACACGTGGTAGACATTGGGAAGGACCTCCCAGGGGAGGGATCAGAGTCCCAATCCACCCTGTAAAGGCCTTCTCACTGATGGGCCTAGCCAGCATCTGTGATCTGAACTCCCACAGGTGTGACTGGCACCTGGAAGTCCAGGAAGGAACACTGAAAATCTGGATGCCAAGCAGCTAGAAGACCACACTCAGCCTCTGCACACACACTCATCTCTCTCCCCTTCTCTTTTATTTAGTGCCCAATGTCAAGTTATCAGGACACTAGTCTATTTTATTCTCTTTCTCTTTTCTATTCCTTTCTTTACATCATCATTACATCATCATCATCACCATTACATCATCACCATCACAACATCATCATCATCATCATCATCATCATCATCATCATCATCTAGCATTTCTAAAGAACATCAGATGGGCCGGGCGTGGTGGCACACACCTTTAATCCCAGCACTTGGGAGGCAGAGGCAGGCGGATCGCTGTGAGTTCGAGGCCAGCCTGGTCTACAAAGCAAATCCAGGACAGCCAAAGCTACACAGAGAGACCCTGTCTCAAAAACAAAACAAAACAAAACAAAACAAAACATCAGATAGTCTGGTCTTGGATTCTCCATGTCTCAGACTCTGAAATCTGGGATTGTTTTGGGTTATCACATTTTAGTTTTCTTCACCTCCTTTTACTTTACCATTAGTCAGAGACACCTCTTCTTCCCCACGTCCCCGTGTTTCCTACCTCCTTTTGGTTGTGAACCTTAGCCTTAATGGCAGAACCGTTTCCTACCTCTATTGAGTTTTCTCTACCCTTCCAGTACTAACCACTAGTCTTTCTGACTCACACACAGTAATTAACACCCCATATCCTGTGTGCCCAGTCAAATGTTCCTCTCCTTCTTAATAGGATTTGAATTAAAGGCGCGATCATTTTTCATTTGAGGATCCCTGCATTTTCACAGCGGCCTTGCCCTTTGATAGTTTTTCTTATAAAAACTCTTCCACTCTCTTGGGAATGTTGGATAGTGGTCCTGGTGCTGAGGATCTAACCAGCGGATTAGAGTCCCAGCTTAGCAAAGAAAAGTGAAAGCCTAATTTTACTCTAACCGAGGCCCTCATACACATTATGAGCCCTGCAAACACTTCCGCTGGGTGACTGAGGGTGATCAAAAGGGATAATTATCCAACCAGTCACCTAACCACACCTGTGAAAGCACCAATGCATGTGTACAAGAAACATGAAAACCCAAAGCAGTGTGTGACTCCCAGACTCCCAAAACTCACAGACATGCCCTCGAAGGACAGTAAATTTGTTGATGTCCCAGGCAGGAAGGTAAAACAACAGTCTGTTCAAATAAATCTAAGAAGGTGCACGTATACCTCTGAATGAATTCCAAGAAAACATAAACAGAATGAAATGAAAAAAAAATGGATATGAAAGTGGAGTCCAAGAATGATACAGAAACATTGAAAGAAATAAATATGAGTGACTAGAAATAAAAAGTGCCGGATGTTGAATAAAAAATCTCTGCAGAAAGCTTTTTGCAACAAAATGTGTAGACAGACCACAGGGCCTGAAGACAAAAGAGGTGAATCAGTGTATTCAGATAATGGCAGAGCTAGATTAGTAAGTAAGTACACAGAGAATGCACGAGATCTGCAGGACACTATGATACAACTAAGCCTATAAATTACTGTCTTAGGGTTCCCATTGCTGTGAAGTGGCACCATGGCCAAGGCAACTCTTACACAGGCTAACATTTAACTAGGGCTGTCTTGTGGCTTCAGAGGCTTACTGCATTGCCATCACGGCTGGAAGCACGGCAGCGTGCAGGTAGACATGGTGCTGGAAGGACCCAGAGTTCTGCATCTCGATCCTGACCTGAGGGCGGCAAGGAGGGACTGGTTGTATTTCACGCTGCGTGTAGCTTGAGAGTTTAAGACCTCAAAGCCCCGCCCCCAAGGGACACACTTCCTCTAACAAGGCCACACCTCCTAATACTGCCATTTCCTGGGGCCAAGCATTCAAACACATGACTCTATGGGGGCCAGACCTTTCAAACCACCACAATTATAGACACATAAAGAGGAGAAGAATTTAATGTAAAATGCCTAGAAAATATTTTTTACAAGCCATAAGAAAAATTAAGTCTGTGCAAAGAGATACACACCCAGGTACGGTAGGCATCTATAATCTCAAACAGACAAGATGAGAAACGAACCTGTCCATGGCATATTATAGTTAGAACACCACTAAATATACACTACAAAAGTATATTGACAGTTGCAAGAGAAACATCAGGTCACAAACAAGGCAAGCGCCTATCCGAATAAAAGCAGATGTCTTACAAGGAGCTTAAAAAGCCAGGAGGGTTTAGAACATGACATTTCAGCACCTGAAAGACAATTTATAACAATCTAGACTACTGTATTCAGCAGAGCTGCCATAACTGAAGGATATAAAAAAGACTTCTATAGTAAAAACAAGCAAGGGGTCTATGAATCCTAAGCCAGTTTCACCTAAGACACTGACGGGATAATTTGGACTAAAGAAAAACATAAACACATTTATGAGGCAACAGGAAAGTATAAACCATGTTAAAAGACTGAAGAACAGTTAATAAGTGAAAAACAGGAAAACGCCAAGCGCTGAAACATCAACCAGATGACAGTAATCAGTGGACACCTCTCAATGGCCCTGTCAGTGCCCTCAGTTATGTACTCTAAAGGCACGGGCTAGCAGGTTGGACTGAAGACAGCAAAAAGCAGGGTCATCTATTTGTTGCCTGCAAGGGATGTGCCCGCCCATTAAAGACATTCAAGCTCAGGGTGAAAGATGGGCAAAGACGGCAAATGGAACAAGGAAGCAAGCCTGTGTCGCTCAAAAAGCTACATTAAAAAAAAATCAAACAAGTCAACGAATAATACTGAATAAGGTTAATGGAGATGAAGTATAAATGAAGAATCATGTTCAACCATCAGGGAGATGAAAAGTCAAGCCTTGCTGGAGTTCTCACGTCAGTCAGAAAGGCAGTCAGGCCCTAGGAAAACGACAAATGCCGACAAAAGAGTCAATATAGATTATCAATACTCCAGTCACAAAGGAAATCAATGGAGAGGTTCCCCCCAAAACTAAAAATGGATTTAGCCCGTGACCCAGTTAAACTACTCTTGGGTAGTTACCTGAATAACTCCAAGGAGATGTGTGTGCAACATCCTGGCACATCTGTGTTCACTACACTGCTCAGGGTAGCTGAGCTGCACAACCAGACTAAGACGTTCATCAGCAGAGGATGGGCAAAGGGAACGTGACATATGGAAACCATGGGAACCTCTTCACCATAAATGTTGCTGGTAGGAAAGTGGGTGCAAATGAGAATGACTAGGTTAGTCTTCTAGAAGACTCCCCGCGGTCCGCCTAATGTTTGCCTGTGGGTCTCTGCATCTGTTTTGATCTGCTGCAGGGTGGAGCCTTTCAGAAGACAGTTATGGTGGACTCCTGTCTGTAGGCACGGTGGAGTTTCATTAATTGTGTCAGGGGTTGCCTCTCTCCTATGGGGTGGGTCTCAAGTTGGGCCAGCCATTGGTTGGTCATTCCCCCTCCATCTCCATCCATGTACCTCTTGTAGGCAGCGTAAATTTTGGGTTGAATGTTTTGTGGGTAGGTTGACGTCCCCCTCCCTCCACTGGAAGTCCTGCCTGCTAGGAGGTGGTCACTTCAGTCCCCATGTCCCCTCTGCTAGGAGTCTCGGCTAGAGTCAGCCCCATATCTTCCCAGGAGCCTACCCTGTCATGGGCCTGCAGTTTGTCACAGAGATGCCTGCTCCCCTCCGTTTCCCCTTTCTCTCCCAGCCCTCTCAGGCCCCCATCCTCACTTTCCCCATATCTGGTCCCCATCTTCGTTCCTCTCCGCACAACTTCTCCCACCCTGTCCCCTCTCTTCATCCACTTCCGATGTCTATTCTATTTCCCCTTTTTAGTGGTTTTCAAGCATCTTCCCTTGGGCCATCCTTGTTACTTAGCTTCTTAGGGTGTGTAGATTGTAGCATGTTTATCCTGTACTATATGGCTAATATCCACTTACAAGTGAATACGCACCATGCATGTCTTTCTGGGTCTGGGTTACAATACTCAGGATAATTTTTTTTCTAATTTTATCCATTTGTCTGCAAATTGCATGATTTTCTTGTTTTTAATAGCTGAGTAGTATTCCATTGTGTAAATGTACCTCATTTTCTCTATCCATTCTTTGCCTGAGGGACATCTGGGTTGTCTCCAGTCTCTGCCTATTACAAATAAAGTTGCTATGAACATAGTTGAGCAAGTGTCTTTGTGGTAGGCGGAGCATTTTTTGAGTATATGCCAGAAGTGATATAGCTGTATCTTGAGGTATATCTATTCCCAATTTTCTGAGAAAGCACTGGGTTGATTTCCAAAGTGATTGTACAAGTTTTCATTCCCACCAGCAATGGAGGAGTGTTCCCTTTTCTCCACATTCTCAGCAGCATGTGCTATTGCTTGAGTTTTCAGTCATAGTCAATCTGATAGATGTTGGAATCTCAGAGTCCTTTTGATTTGCATTTCCCTGATGACTAAGGACACTGAACATGTTTCTCTGTTGAGAATTCTCTGATTATTTTTAAATTGGGTTATTTGCTTTGTTGGTGTCTAATTTCTTGAGTTCTTTATATATTTTGGATATTAGCCCTTTGTCAGATGTAGTGTTGGTGAAGATCTTTTCCCAGTCTGTTGGCTGCCATTTCATTCTATTGACAATGTCCTTTGCCTTTTCAGTTTCATGAGGTCTCATTTTTAATTGTTGATCTTAATGCCTGAGCTATTGGTGTTCTCTTAAGGAAGTTGTTTCCTGTGCCAATGCGTTCAAGGCTGATCCCCACTTTCTCTTCCACTAGATTTATGTTGAGGCCTTTGATCTACTTGGACTTGAATTTTATGCAGGGTGATAGATACAGATCTATTTGCATTCTTCAACATCTAGTTAGACTAGTACCATTTGTTGAAGGTGGTATCTTCCCCCTCTTCCCCCCAATGTATGGTTTTGGCTTCTTTGTCAAAAATCAAGTGTCCTAAGCCCATGACACATATGTAGCTGATGGGCATCTTGGTCTTCATGTGGGTCCCCTAGCAAGTGATGGGGAGGGGTTGTCTCTGACATGGACTCTGTTGTCTGGTTTTGGATCCTTTCCCCTAACTGGGCTGCCTTGTGTGGCCTCAGTGGAAGAGGATGAGCTTAGTCCTGATGTGACTTGAGGTGCCGGTGTGGATCTGTAAGGGGAGGCTCCCCTTTTCTGAGGAGAAAGGGAGCGGAGAAGAAACGGGGAGTATGGTGGGAGGGTGGGACAGGGAGGAGAGGAGAGAGGGGGCTGTGATTAGGATGTAAAATGGTAAGTGAAGACTTAGTACATAAGTTCAATAAAAATTTAAAAGAGAAGCCATGGAGATCTTTTCACTATAAAAGTTGGTAGGAAAATGGTGCAACTGGTACTGATTTTATTAGTTAACTCACTCTGAGAGAGTCAACTTTACATATGACCTTTCATTTGTTCTTCCTAGAGTTTAATGTAGATTCATAAAATCATGTATGCATAGATGATATGAATTAGATGTAAAACCTGTTGAGGGAACAAATGGAGGGAAGCTAAGTGACCAGGTAGACAACACGGCAGGGAATATGCTCCAAGTATATCATATACTGTGTGAACATACCTTTCTATAACCCAGTACCATATACAGTGTATATATAGCAATAAAAAAAAACTACAACTAAAAACAAATGATTCAAACACCCTACTGTTATGTCACAATGGCCTGTGTGGTAAAGGCTCAATTCTCAGCTGGAGATGATGAATCCTTTAGGAAACTGGATTTGGTCAAAGAGAGCTGTATGGTTAGGGCTTCCTTCAATAGGCTGCCACAACTTTCCTGTATCGCTCTCTGCCTTGCTGTTTCCTGGCTGCTGTGTTGCTCCAGGACATATTCCTTACAGTGAAAATCTGCCTCTATAGATCAGTGGTTCTCAGCCTGTGACCTCTTTGGGGGCCACATATCAGACATCCTGCCTATCATATCTTTATATTATGATTCACAACTGTAGCAAGATTACAATGGAATTAGCAATGGGATAGTTTTATGTTTGGGGGTCGTCACAGCATGAGGAACTATATTAAAGGCTCCCAGCATTAGGAAGGCTGAGACCCGCTGCTCTAGAGCAAAGCATAACAGGCTAACTGACCACAGGTGTGAACAACTGAAAATGAGCCAAAACCTTTTCCTCAGTAAGAACAGTGCTAGGTTATGCTGGGTGACTTGGTGTGGCCTTCTCTCAGGGTTTAAGCACAGCTATCTGTGACGAATCACAAAAAAGAAATAAATATGGTGGAGGTGGAGTCTATAAGTAAATAGACCTGCGACCCAGCAATAGAGAGGTGGTAGTCCAATCACGTGTTCAAGGCCAGCCTTGGTTACATAGTCTGCTCAAGGTCAGTCTGGGCTATGTGAGACCCGGTTTAAAAAAAAAAAAAAACAGAAAACCCAGAAAACAGTTCAACAATAAAAAATGAGTTAAAATCTACAGCAAATGATACTTGTTTTATGGTTCAAAGTCTTTTTTGAAGCTGAGGAGATGGCTCTGTGGTCACGAGCAGTTGCTGCTCTATCAAGAGATGGTGTTCAGTTCCTGTTGCCTCATTTGGGCTGCTGACAATTGGCTCTATGTTCAGCTCTTAGGGGGCCTGATGCCCTTTTCTGTCTTCATAGGCATCTGTGTGTGCACACACACACACCTCACACACACACCTCACACACACACCTCACACACACCTCACACACATACCACACGGACACACACATGCACACACACATGCATAAAGAAAGAGCAGAAATAAATCTTAGTAAGCCTTTCTCACCTGAGACATAGTTTGAAAAATAACTTAAAAATCCAGAATTGGGACAAATGAGGTGCCTCAGGTGGCCCAGGCATTTGCGATGAAGATGATGGCCTGACTCTAACCACCGAAACCCACATGGTGGAAGAGGAAGTCGATACCCCCAAGTTGTCCTCTGACCTCCACATGCTCACGATGGCATGCATGTACCTACACACACACACACACACATACACACACACACACACACACACACATGCACACGCACACACGCACACATGCATGCATGCACACATGCACACACACGCACATGCATGCACACATACGCATGCGCACATACCCACGCACACACAGAGTTAAAAATGTAATACAAAATTTAAGAAAATGAGCCTCAAAATAGCCCATTCCCTGTAGTGAAACCCAGCATCATCTTTCTGCTGATCTGTAAAGCACCATCACCCATGTTTGTCTTCGTGCATTTTTTTTCGACCTTGTTTTAAGAAAAAGCTGTGTGCCGCTGGAAGCCAACTCTCCCTTCAACCTTCCCCATTTTCCAAATACTCTTCACCTTGTCTCCTGAACTGACTCCTCCAAACGGCAGTTGGCAGTCTCATCTTCACGAATGACTCCATCACTGTTTCTGTCCCCTAGCTTTGAACGTGTGCTTCTCCTTTGACCTTTGCATTCTTCATTCAAAACAAAGAATTTGCCCCAGTTGCCCTCCCCGAGAGCTGACGTTTGCCTCTTCATCTCCAGTCTCCTCCTGCCCGTCAAGTGAGGACCTAGATGATCATACAACTACTATCAGGCTGCGCAGTTCACTGATTGATTGGTTATAGCATCGCGTGGAACAGACAGGGAATTATTCCTTTGCTGAAAAATCCAACCATTACGTATGACACCATTTCCTGTGAGCTGCTTTACAGCATCACATTGCTATGAACTCATTTCTTCAGCCCAGTGTGAGGTCCTTTCAGGCATCTTCACTCTTCTCTCTCCTTAGAGCTGCATCTCTGCAGGAGTCCTTTTATTGGTTCAACTACACAGTTTTCTTCAGCCCAGTTCTAGTTTTGCCCTCAGAAGCACCGTGTTTTAAGCAACACACCAGTCCCAGACAAACGGAGACAGTTTCTAGGCCGCATCTTCTCCTCCCTGTATACTGTGCTGTCATCACGGTGTGAGTGCTAGGTATGCCAGAGTGAGTGAAGTAATTCCCGTCTTCCTGGGACTGTGGGTGACACGAGCAATTCCAGTATGATGTACATAGAATTTTGCAGGGAAGTAACCACAAGGATCCGGAGAGAGCTCCTTATTAGAGTGCAAGCAGAAGAACAGGTGGAAAGCCGCTGAAGTAGATGTACTGCTGGGTGGACGGGCTTCCAGTGAGATGAAAGGAACAATTCACATTAACCTCAGAAGGAAGAACTCGGTGTTTACTCCAGTCTTTGCTTTCAGCTTTCTTTTTGTAATGCATTTGCGGTGGGATGGGCATCAGTGAGTGGTGTGGATGCATTCTGAAGTGATGCATCATAACGACAGACAGAGCCGTGGTTGTCAGACTCTCCAGCTTGGGCTTTACCCAAAGACAAACGACATACCATAGATTAGTAGTGGCTGTGTAGCCTGCAGTAAATATGAATACTGCAGGTAGTTGCTACAACATTTTCTTGCCTTTTTTTTTTTTTTGGTGTCTTCCAACATGTAGCCAGACTTCAACTCCTTCTCTACCTTTCTCCACATGACCCCCTACTTGCAGGTCATGCAAGGTCCCACCTTCTCAACCCCCTTTCTACTCTGCCAGCCCTCACTAAGAATCTTGCTCTGGCAATTCCATTACACCATCTTTTTAAGGACCTATTGCTCCGCAAGTTCTTATGTAAGGTATCCTTATCTCCCAAGACTGATTGAAGCCACTGGTTGTCTATTTCCCAAGAAAGAAAACATACAATTAAATTTGTATTTCTCGATTATATTCTGTTTTTGTGGTGAAAAACATTATATTCATTAATAGGCCCATTTTTTTTCAGTTTCAGATTTTTGAATATCACAGTCTATTAATTGTATATAATTTAGTTGACAAAAGGGAACCTTTCTAAGTGCCTGGCTTGTTTGCCTCTTGTTTGCACTCCTCTCTTCCTTCCTGATGTCAGTGACACAGAGAGTGAAGGAGCCTTTCTCCAATTTCTGAAGTGTGTACACACTTTCTCTTTCTACCGAGGCTTTCCCTTACTTTCTTACTGTGTAGTCTTTTCTTTCCCTAGGAATGAGACTGTGAATTAGAAAGAAATGTCCTTGTCTGAACTGGGGCATGTGCTACATGGGATGGACTAGTAGGGCTTTAGCTATTAGATTTCCTCAGCTGTGTGACAGTAGGTAACTTTCTAGACAAACTGATGCCATGTGTTCCCTCTTATGTGCTAAATATAGTAGGGCCCATATAACAGAATTACAGCATAGAATCCAGACTTAGTTGGGACTCTAGTTTAGTCCAGTTAAAATAATAATTATTCCTTTTCTTGTTTATTTTGTTTAAGACAGGGTCTCCCTATGTAGTCCTGGCTGTCCTGGAACTCACTAGTAGACCAGGCTGGCCTCCAACTCATAGAAATCTGCCTGCCTCTGCCTTCCAAGTTCTGAGATTAAAGGTGTGAGCAACTGCACCTGGATTTTAAAAATAACAATTATTCTTATTGAAGTTTCAGGGCTTTACACCTTCCATATTTTCTTGTGAAAGCTGCTTCTTTTGACTATTTAAGTTTTTCAGATAGGCTCAGTTTTTCCATATTGTTCTTTGACTAAATTTGGTTTATAGCTCTCCCGAGGACTATATTTATTACCTTCCTATTCAAAGATATTTTTCCTGTCTCTACCTGAATCAGAATTATCTATGCTAACCATCATCATATAGAAATATAGCCTAGCTTGTTAGAAAGAATAATTGAAGCATAAATGACATTATTTCACTCTTCCTAAGTATAATATTGAGAGTAGAACTTAATGTGGTTAAATTCCTAACTATTTTGTAGCTTTTTGGGTTGTGGCATATTCTAGATTTCAATTTCAGTAGATTAATTAGCATTGATTATTATAAATGTGTATGAAACTGACTTTGTCTTTTTCTTCATGAATAAGACTGTATATTCTCAAAAACTGTTAGTATTACTATCACCCTCCTTATCATCATCACCATCTTCGTCCCTGCAGGTGCAAAGGTGGTCTGGACGGGGTATTACAGCTTAGTGTACAACCTGGTGAAGATGTCGTGGGAACTTCAGGGTGATGAAGAACAAGACGGACTTAGAACCCTGATATGGCAAACACTGCAAAAGATAAAGGATGTTGAGCAAGACCCTCGAATCCAAGGTGCATTAATTATAGCCCAGGTAAGTTCGCAAACTTGTCCTTCTAGTGGCAGAAATAATGTTTGTCAGTTCTCCATTAAAGTGGAATTTCCACATTTGATGACCAGTAGTGACTCGTGATCAAGAATATGGATTTTAGAATCAAGAACATGGACTTTCTATACTTGCCTATTTTTGTTTAACGATGAGAGCTAAGCGCCAGGGGACCCCATAAGATGAGACCCCTGACACTTTTAGTATAAGAGAAGCAATAACGAACCCAGGCCAAAACAGAGCAAAACAAAACAAAACCAACCAAGCGAACAAAACAACCCAAGGAAAGACTAACGCAACCACTGATTTTTGGCTACGGTGAAGAGTTCTGACAGATGTAGATAGTCTGACAGATGACTATATAGTAGGTACACCACCAAAGGTACCAAGTCATAGTTTTTTCCACTCTTTTCAGAAAAAAATGGTGAAGAGGCTTGGTAAGTAATAGATATTTGAAGAACATTACATGAACTTCTGACTTGGAAGTTCCTTCTGGGAAGATTAGTAGATGAGTGTAGGCACCACTTTCTACCAGGAGCTGTCAGAGAGGCCATCTGGCCCCTGTGACTTCTGACAGTTTGTACATCATCTGTCCAGGCCCTTGGCTTGTAGAGCCATCACTGAGAAGTCACGTGTTTTCTAATGGTCACCTCTGTACGTTACTTGGTCTTTTTCCCTTGCAGCTTTAAGCATTATGAGGTGTACACTTACTATTTTGATTGTTATGTGTTGTGTGTACTTTCTATTTGGTGTTGGGTATGCTTCTTGTACGTTGAAAGCTGCCTTCTTCTTTAGCTTAGGGACATTTTCTTCTGTGATTTTGTTGAAAATAATTTCTGTATATTTGTCCTCAGCTTTGTATCCTTCCTGCCCTATTATTTGTAGATTTGGTCTTTCGTAGTGTTCAAAAATTTCTAGATGTGTTGTGCTTAGATATGCTTATATTTAACATTTTTTCTGACTGTGTTATCCATTTATTCTATCTTGTCTTCAATGTCTGTGACACTTTCTTCCATGTCTTATAATCTTTTGCTGAGGCTTATCTCAGGCTTTTGTTTGACTTCCTAAATTTTTCATTTTCAATTTTACCTCAGTTTTCATTTTTTTAGTAATTTTATTTACACTTTCCTGTTTCAAATTTATGTACACATTCTCACACAATCCCACACACCATGCACATATACAAGCTGCTTTCAGATGGACTATAGGAGCATGAAGAAGCAAAATTTAAGGAAAAGTTTTAATCTGTTTGCAGAAATAATATTAAGAAAAATAAAGTAATAGACTATGAAATTAAACATAAAATTGATAAATTTGGAAATTGTTCTTTGGAGTTAGGTAAAATAGACAATTTGTAGAATAGGTAACAATGGGAAAAATAGAGAAGTATTCATCACAAAAACTGGAGGGGAAAATGGAATAAAGCTCTAAGAAAATAATTGTAAAACAATTACTTGAAGGTCTTTTTTTTACAAGTTTATATTAATATATTTGAAAATACAGAAGAGCACAATGGTTGGTTTTAATGTCAACTTGCCACAAGTTAGAGTTACCTGTGTAGGGAGCTGCAGAAGAGTTGTCCTGATTGGCTATCTCTGTTGCCCATGGTTGCTTCCCAGACATTGAAGGTAAATCCTCATTGCTAAAGACACCATGATGTTTGGACACAGGACTCTTGAGGTTCGGACCTGAAAGCAGTCTCTCTGCAGGTGCTTTTTCAGTCCTGGAAGGTTCTGTGTAACCTGCTGGAGGGGAAGTTGCCAACAGTCTTAGTCAGCTGTGAAGTGTTTGGACCACATCTGTGACCAACAAGGCATGATATTCTGAAGGGCATGTAGCCAGTCTTTGCTACTTTGTGGGTTCTTCTTTTTCCCATTCTTTATTCCCCTGGTTTCACCCCCATTACTAGATAGGGGAGAAAGATGGATATAAGGGAGATAGATAGATAGATAGATAGATAGATCACTGAATTTAATTTACTTCCTTTTGTTTCTTCTTTGACCACAGCTACTACTAAACTACAGCCCCCGCAATTGATCAACAACCACCCACCCCACCTATTAGGGTCTCGCATTTATATAGCCTCTGAAGAGTTCCCAGAATTTCAAGTGTCACACAGTAGCAGAATCTATCTGCAGCTGGCGAAACCACCCTTCTGTTAGAACGTGAGGCAAAGCATGGTCAGCTGCTGGGACAGTCCAAAGCAGCCCCACATCCCTACACCTGGGATTAAAATGAAAAGCACAGACAGCAACGCATGGAGGGACTGGGATTAGCAAACCAGATAATGTCTATACAAGCCTCCTTCCTCCTTACAGTACCAAGACAAACTGTACTTTCAAAGTTACTGGGCATTTTGATATCAGAGACTTCTAGCCATAGCCTGACCTATTATATTAGCATAGTACATGTCAAAACCAATAGTGGTCACATCTTTTATCCATTTTTTTCCATAGGCGCTGCCCTTAACTTTAATGGTCTAATAACTTTTTACATTTCAGTATTCACATTTTCAAACACCGAGGTTTCTATAAACACCTGCCTTGAGTCAATGAAGGCTTTGCCAGAGCCTTGCATAATCTTTGTTAAGTTTTCCCTACGTTCCTCAACTTCGTCTCAAGCTCTTAAAGCCACTGAGTGACATTATTTTATAGTAGTGGCATCAAATCAAATCTTGTCTTGTATATCAGAGTACCCCCCTTTGCCTAGCAATTTGTCTTTTACTGTATTAGCTCCCCTGACTCTATTTTGTTGTTCAGTATTCTCAGTTGTTAGCCACTGCAGCTGTGAGCCAGCCTCCAGTATAGCGGTTACCAATGCCTTCTAGTTTTGGGTAATAATTCCATTTTGAGTAGTACAGTTATTTAGAATTTGTTTCACGTAAGGCAGGTGTGCGCCATATGAAATCATGGCCTCTTTAAAATGCCTTAGATCTATTATCTCTATAGGATGGCATCCTATCTCCTCATAACCTTATTCTACGCCATTAGCAGGTATCTGCTGTGTGACAAGTGGGAAGGCTCATGGTGATCTCATGTCCCTGGGCTGCCCCTCTCCCACTCTGGCAGGACAGTTGGGAGCAAATCAGGGGACAGCTTAGTGATAGCAGCTACAATAAACTTTTTGCTGGCCTCTTGGAAAAAATTCTATTCCTTCATCTCCTGACATTTCTTCTACAGCATTTGCAATCAAATTTCGCATTTTTATCCTTAATTTCTGAGTCCTACATTGGGACACCACTTGTAACTGGTCTTTGCTATTTTGTGGGTTCTTCTTTTTCTCTTCCATTTATCTCTCTATTACTAGATAAGGAGAGAGAGAGAGAGAGAGAGAGAGAGAGAGAGAGAGAGAGAGAGAGAGAGAGAGCCCTGAACCTAATTTCTTTTCTTTTTTCTTTGACCACAACTACTGACAAACTACAAGCAACCATCCTGATCTAATAACAATCACCCTCCCCACCTATTAGGGATATTGCATTTACAGACCCTCTGAAAAGTTCCCAGAATTCCAAATGTCACACAGTCGCAGAAACTATCTGCTACCGACAAGACCATGCCTCTGCTAGAGCATGACACAAGTCATGGTCAGCTATGGACAGTTTGAAGCAGCCCCACACCCCTACTCCTAGGATTAAAACAAAAGCACATTTTTTTTTTCGAAACAGGGTCTTTTGTTTTAGCCTTGGCTGTCCTGGAGTCGCTTTGTAGACCAGGCTGGCCTTGAACTCACATTGATCAGCCTGCCTCTGCCTCCTGAGTGCTGGGATTAAAGACGTGTGCCACCACGCCCAGCTCAAAAGCACATTCTTATAATATTTCTGTGCTTTCCAAAGAAACCAGAATCTCAGAATTCTCTCTGCAATGGTGCAATAGTGGCATTCATATCTTGTTAGTAACCAACAACTCTCTAGTTGGACTCACGGCTAGCCCAACAGAAACAAAACCATTCCTGATACTGGAGGTTAGTGAAACCATGGATCTTAGAAGAGAAGATACTGCTACCAATTGACTAAACCAGTCACTTCCTAACTGCTTTCTAAGTACTTACACTTGAAGCAACAGTTAGTGTAGCTCCCACTTCTCACCAGGGTGCTTTGTCTTTACAATGCTCAGAGAGATTATCAGAGAAAACTGTACCGGGTTAAAATGCAGAGACCAAGTCATCATGTGATGCCAAGGCCCACTGGAAACATCTACAACATAATTCCTGTACTTAGGGCTCAGGGAACGTCAAAGATGAGGGAAGAAAGATTGTAAGAGCCAGAGCACCAGGAAATGTGTTGTAAGACTGTTTCTCTTAGAAACAACAGGGAAGCTTTGCTGAATGATACCTCAAAAACAAGACCTAGACAATGACAACACCAACAGACATGGAACACGTACAGGGAAATCTCCAGGAGCTCTCTCTAGACAACAAAACAAAACCACAACAGCCAAAACCATATAAGCAACTAGTGGATGATGAGAGCTAGAGAAGTCATCTTTCCTCAGGGATGAATACCATAAAAGATTATTCAATATCAAGTGGTCAGCCCTGCAGTCACCCCCTGTACCCCCGACATACACCTCACCCACCCACCCATACCCACACCCACCCACCCACACCCACACATACCCACACCCACCTCACCCACCCACACCCACACCCACACATACCCACACCCACCTCACCCACCCACCCACCCACACCCACCCGATTGCTGTAACCGATGTGGGAAGGTGTGAGTGGCCCTTCTGAGGGGAGGCCAGATACAAAGACCTTTTGGTCCCTCACCTCTGTTCTGAGCTGACTGACTCTGCTGTTGCTGCTCCTGTTGTTCATCCCTTAGCTAGTGTCACACTTGTGTTTCCAGGCTCCCAGCCCTCACTAAGGTCTTGTAGTTTTCCAAGAACCTTCCAAGTTTTTGACACCAGATTGTGACTGCTGAGATACCCGGCCTCATGGACTGAGCAACTGGGCTTCTCCAATGTGAGACAGCCACGGTGGGACTCCTACTGCTAAGGTGTAGGAACCAGGCCCGACTGGGCTGCCTGCCTGTCTTGCTGTTTCATGTCCTGTTTCTAGCAGCTTCCGTGTCTGTCTGTGTTTATGTTGGTTAGCTAGTCATGTGTACTGCTCTGAGAACGCACCCCTCCCCTCCTCGAGACTTTCCCTCCTATGTGCAATCACCTCTTCAGGGATTTCACCTGCGAGTGACATGCCTGTTTTGCTTCCTATAAAAAGGCTCTTTGGACACTGAGTAAAAGCTACTGCTGCTGCTGCTGCTGCTGCTGCTGCTGCTGCTGCTGCTGCTGCTTTCTTAGCATGAAGGACCTGCTGTTTTAGTGTGTGTGTGTGTGTGTGTGTGTGTGTGTGTGTGTGTGTTATATCCAAAGTCCCTCGCCCTTGACTTGGTACCGAGGTGGTGCAGGTGCCACACTAAGGCACCCAACCCAGGCAACCAAGTGACTGATGCGTTCTCATCGTCTTAAGTGTGAAACAATGGTTACCATTTTAACATGAGCTGATCCAATACCTTCTTTTTATAGATGTTCATCCTTTTGGCTAATACAGTGAGAGAATGAATGATTTTTTTTTCTGAGAAAATAAAAATGATAGAGTTGATTTAGTCTGTGTAGGAAAGTAAGATGAACGTATTCATTATCACATTATTTAACACGGCACTTAATCATGGCAACCTGTGGACTTATGTGTGGCTATTTGCCGTTGGGAATGTGTCAGACGACACCACATGCTGGCGAGGATGTAGAGAGAGAGGAACACTCCTTCATTGCTGGTGGGAATGCAAACTAGTACAGCCACTTTAGAAATCTATCTGGTGCTATCTCAGAAAACTGGGAATAGGGCTTCCACAAGACCCAGCTATTCCACTCCTTGGAATATACCCAAAAGATGCTCCAGCACACAACAAGAACATTTGCTCAACCATGTTCATAGCAGCCTTATTCATGATAGCCAGAACATGAAAACAGCCTAAGTGTCCCTCAGTAGAAGAATGGATAAAGAAACTGTGGTACATTTACACTATGGAATACTACTCAGCTAATAAAAATAAGGAATTCCTGAAATTTGTGGACAAATGGATTGAGCTAGAAATGATCATAATGAGTGAGTTAACCCAGAAGCAGAAAGAGTTAAATGGTATATACTCACTTATGCCTGCATACTAGCCCAAGGGGCATGTCCCATGAAATTCTTCACTAACCAGGAAACTGGGACAGTGGGGAGGACATCCTATTGGGACTCTAAATAAGAGAAGCATGGGAGAATGGCAAAGTTGAAGGATCCAGACGATCCTAGAAACCTACAAGAAGAAAATTATGATAGGCAGATTTGGGCCCAGGGGTCCCGCTCAAACTAGGGCACCAGCCAAGGACAATACAGGCCGTAAACTTCAAACCCCTACACAGATCTAGCCAAGGGACAGGACATTCTCCACAGTAGAGTGGAGAGTGGGGACTGACTTTCTCACGAACTCTGGTGCCTCATATTTGACCATTTTCCCTGGAGGGGGAGGCCTGGTGGCACTCAGAGGAAAGATAGCAGGCTACTAAGAAGAGACTTGATACCCTATGAGCATATACAGGGGGAGGAAGTCTCCTTCAGTCACAGTCATAAGGGAGGGGAGTAGGGGGAAAATGGAAGGGAGGGAGAAATGGGAGGATACAAGGGAGGGGATAACCATTGAGATGTAATATGAATAAATTAATAAAAATAAAAAAAAGAAAAAATGTAAAGACGTTGTCAGACTTCCGTCCCGGAGCAGCCATGATCATAAATGAGACAATAGCATTTGAGATCTAACATCATACCATCACCTGCACTGGAGCAGATGACAGCCTGTGGCCTCAGTTTTCTTAGGTGCGTAGGAATTCTAGCCTTGCTCACAGGCCGAGCACTGCGGACACACACACAGGAGAGAGAAAGCCCAGTGACAGAATGCAGCGTGCCGGGGAGGAGGCCCTGCAGGCCAGTCTGGGGACAGTGTCCTTGGGTGACCTTGAGTGTATTTATACCTCAGTCTTCTGAAAGTGAGGCCAATAGTCCTCAGTGAATATGCTGCCTGTGATTATTGGGCTAATATTGTAAGGTAAACACAATTGTTGCTAAACAAATAAATAAAAAGGTAAAAGTTATGTTTTGAAGCTTTCAGCCTCTTAATATTTCTATTATGGAACTGTGAGTGAGGGGGCATTTATATTTAATATGAAAGTTTGACATCATATGTTGATAAACGCCACATGAAGAAATTAAAAGAAAACTGGAAAATATTGTGAAAGAATTGAAGGCAATCACAAGAAAAAGGGAACCCATTAAATCATTATTTCTTCTATAGTGGTTTCTTTGTGTCTTCAAGTTGTGAAAACATGGTCCATAGGTCAGAAAAACTTCGCAAAATTGTTGGTGTAATGCTGATTTTGGGAGTAGGACTTGTTACAAGATTCCAAAATAAGGAGTGAGGAAGCTGAACTGCTGTGCATCGGGCTCTTCTGGGGACGAGTCACTCTCTGGATGGAACTGTGAGAGAAATGCTGCCTGTGAGCGAGTCTCCCTGTGGTCGGCTTTCCATCTTCAGGCCGTGAGGGGAAGCAGCGCGGCTGACTGGCAGGTGGATCTGAGGCGCGCCCAAACATGCTGCTTGAAGTTTACTGTGAGGAGGGAAACTGTTTTGTTTTAGGTTTGCTTCCTTTAGAGGCATTTAGAAGCATGCTGATTAAACACTACACCTTGTTTACGTTCCATGGGCGTTTTACAGCTTGTTTATAGCGGTGAATTAATTGTTCACCTTCAAAAGTGACTGACTTTGTGCGGTAAGTAATTGACTCACCTGACTTGCAAGTTTCCTGTTCTCTGGACTTATTTTCACTCAAATCCTTTTCCTTAAATTAAAAATACTTTTGCATTTGCTGGATCCTTAGGTGGTTCTTACTGAATGACCATGTACGTATTTTCTAATAAAGGCATTTTGAAGTTGGTGAGCCACCCTCCTGAAAATACAGATATGGCTCTGCAGTAATGCTTTGTGTGCACAATGCCCTGGGAGTTTACAAAATGCTATCATTTCTTCCTGGTCTTATTTTCTGTCTGGTTAATTCCTCATCATCTTGAAGTAGACGTTTTTCTGTTGTTGAAGTTTCTTGTTATTTCTCGGGGTTAAATTAGTGATTAATCGTTCGATTGTGTAATTCACTATTACGGATTTAACAAATATTAGTAAGAGAGAAGATAATTGGCTACATTCTGTTCAGAGCATTGGCACGGCATGTGCGCCACATTCTTAGTACAGGAGAAACTAACTTCTCAGCTTTTTAACTCTCAGTGTGATGTGAGTGATAATCTGTAGGAACAATGTAGGATTAGAAAGGTTAGCAGACAGGAAGTATTTTTTCCCTTGGAAGAAAACAGACAAGTGACTGGCCACTGGAACTAAAATGTTTTAATTTCACCAATTTACCATTAGGCTCCAATTAAGTTTTATCTTTGTTGTTTTGATTGAGAACTCAGAGAAAAATGAGAAGAAAATATCAGATCAGTCATAGTGAGCACTAGCACATCGCTCGCCATCCCTCCACTGGGGACTTGCGACTGAAATTCTCCCCACTCTGATGTCTGTGAGCCTCACTCCTGACTTTGTAGAGACTGTCCGGGCCACAGCAGGAACGGCGGTCAGAGTTCTGGACAGCTTTTAACAGACTAAGGCGCGTGTCTTCCATGGAACTTTATTCTTTCCTTTCCTTTCCTGCTTGTTTCTGTGACTTGTTCAATTGTGCCCACTGCTCTCAGACCGGCTACCCGTTTTCTACGCCATCTCGAATCTCGAATGGGACGGTAGTAGAACTCAGCAAGCCAGTTCACCGCGCCTTCTGTATTTAGAATTCTGTTTAACGGCTGTCTTCAAGGCCGATCATTTGATGTAAGATGTTCTTGTTTCTCGAGCTTTAGTAAATATCTATAGATAATTGCATTTGAAATTCATAAGTCAATCAGACACAGCAAACATAGTAGATACTGGATGCTGCAAGCAAAGCCTCGGCACTCAGGCGGTTAGCAGACAAGGCAGACAGGGGACACGTGCTGAGGTGTCTGCGGCACTTAGAAGGCTTTAGAAGGGCTTCGCTCACTTGAACTAAGAATTGGGAGGCAAGTTTTCTTCAGAGAAAACTCTAAATTAGAAGTTTCTGAAAGCAGCTGTACTAATTTACTATAAAATTAAGTTAGTATTATATAATATGATGTACATATAATGCATATTAGGAAGACCAAAACACAGTCACTCTAGGCCTGCCTTATATCAAGGCTATTTAGAATCAGATAGAGCCAATTAAATTACTCAATGCAAAAATATGGTTTTTAGACACAAATCCTAAGGTATCTAGCCTATGGAGTATCATTTCATTTATCTTCCTAGTAAGATAGTACAATTGAAGGAAAAGTAATATGTTTCCTATAGGCTAATATAAATTTCAGGATAGCAAGCCCCCTCCGCCTTCCTCCTCAGGCCGCTGTTGCCTGTGTGTGCCCGTTGAGTCCATCTTGGCGACCCAGAGCCCCAGCACGGTGATTAGTGCTAGTGAACCAGGCTATGATCTAGAGTTATTTTGTCTGCCTAGTCACATGTGAATTCTTGGAAAAGATGTTTATTCCTCACGGGCTGATTATGGAAGGACTGAAAGGCTTGCTAAAGATGCTATGAAAGAGCTAGGAGGCCGTCAGAGTGTGGCCCTGGGTGTGCTTAACGGGAGCCGTGCAGTCTTTGCTGATCCAGTGATTGTATTGATCACTGAATAGAAATAATGATAGGTCCATTCCTAGGACTGTAGATTTTATGAGGCTGAAGAGCTACGTTAGCAATCAGTGAACGGAGAACACTGACACTGTTGGGGACAATGCCTCGGTTGCAGCTGGAACGAGTGTCTTGATGACAATGTAATTGGCACTGGGAAAGCAGCGCACCTCCCAAATGCTAGCTGTCACAGCTTGTTGGTGAAAATGACCTCTCAAAGGGTTGGAGAGAGGCAAGACTTTGTTGGATTTGAAATTCCAGACAGGAATTGTTGTTGGATGTGCCCTTGATTGGAATCATCAGTGAAACTGGAAAAAGCTAAATACAAAGCCTGTGATGAGAGTTCAGGTTGAGTCTACAAACAGGAGGCGTCCCATTGGCATTGCCAGCTACCAAGCCTTCAACTTCTGTGGCCATCTGCTTAATAAAGCTTTGCACATTGTAAGGATTTTATGTTTAATATTTTTAGAAACGTCAGTGGCAGCATTCCCAAACTTTTGATTTGCACTATTAGCCTACACACAGACTATCTGTTCCCTCAGGTAGATTGCTGCTTGTGAGTAAAACAAATCTCTTAAGTTACCACTATTAAGCAACAGTACTGATTTTGTATCAGTAAGAAACATGAAAAGAGAAGGTATATTAGTTTTTAAATTGGTATTTTAACTTTTGTATGTTCAGAGAGAACAGATACGGTTGAATATTACCTACACAACCGTGCGCTGAGGACAGTCTGGCTGAAGCAGTCAGGCTCACGTCAGTGTCAGCATCTAAGGTTTTGCTTAGTTGACTAAACCTATGATTCCTCAGTGTATTGGCTGTGTTTTGCCAGTTGGATTATTTCAGAGAATTGTTAACAGTTGTTTATTTTTCTTTTCAGAGACAGGGTTTCTCTGTGTAGTCCTGGCTGTCCTGGAACTCACTCTACAGACCAGGCTGGCCTCAAACTCAGAGATCTGCCTGCCTCTGCCTCTTACATGCTGGGATTTAAGGTGTACACCACTATTGGCTGGCTGGCAGCTCTTTTTAAAAATGCAAGTAAATAAATTCTAAAAATTAAAAAGTAAGAATATGAAAATATACTTATCAAGTCCTTATTAAATCTATTTAAAATATTTTAAAAACTTTATTTATTTATTTATTTATTTAATGTGTATGAGTGCTCTGTCTTCATGCACACCAGAAGAGGGATTCAGATCTCATTATAGATGGCTATGAGCCACCATGTGGTTGCTGGGAATTGAACTTAGGATCTTTGGAAGAGCAACTAGTGCTCTTAATCGCTAAGCCATTTCTCCAGCCCCTTAAATATATTTTTAATTAATAGAAAAATGCAAAGAAGTCTGAAACAATAATCTCCACATAAGAATTTTAGTATACTACCCAGGAGACATAGCCTCAAAAATGAGATCAATAATTTAAATGATAGATTAAATGTATAGGTAGCACCATCAAAACACATTGCACATTCTTGACACGCATATAGACACCATTTTATATTAGTGAGAAATGAGTCATTGCCATCTTCAACTAGCATTTGAGCTGCCACCTTTGTCATGACTATGGTCAGTGATGGGAGGCTGCAAGGTAGGAGAACGCTTGAGATGATGAACTGCTTTGAGGACGGCTTTAGCTGCCTTGTGTAGTTTGGAAAATAGTTTGGATTATGCAGTCGTAGGCATTAATTTGAAAGGTACATTTAGGGCAGTGAACTATAGATAGTTGATTGGTTTCACCAAAATAAAGAATTTAAATGGAGTAATTTGTTTGGAGAGAAAGCTACCATCATTGAATTTTAGTTATTTGGTATATATATATATATATATATATATATATATATATATATATATATATTTATATGTATATATATATATTTATATGTATATATATATATTTATATGTATATATATATGTGTGTGTGTATATTTAAGATAACGAATTATTGCTTTTTGAAATTGTGGTATATAGTGATCGCTCACATTTAATTTGAAAGTCTTTTATTGACGTCTTTGCAAAACTTTCCCTATCCCAAGACTTGACTTGATTATACGACTTCACTTGTATAATGGCAAATCTCCTGCAAGCCAAAGTTTGAAAGATGCATACGAAGTGAAGTGTTTTGTGTCTTCTCTGGAACCTTGCAACTGTCATGTCCCAAAGTTCGCATTCAATATGAGATGAAATAAAACATGGCGCCACCAAGTGGAGCCTTTCTGGCTCATCCGCTTCCTCCCCAGCACTGGTCAGTCTGCAGTGAACCCAACAGTGCAGAAATAAACATCTTTCTGCTGCTCCCAACTCAAGCTACTGACCTTGAAAGGAGGAGTCAAGCAAACAGTCGTGTGACGATCTGCCTGTAGGTGTGACATTCCCACACAGTGAGTTTTGAGTTTGAGAGCTAATCAAATGGAATTTTGTCCCACTACGCCGTTTGTATTTATTACATTTTTTTCTTCAGTTTTTGAGGTAAGGTTTCATTGTGCTCAGAATGACCTCAAACTTCCTTTGTAGTAAACGTTAGTCTCGAGTTCCTATCTGCCTCTACCAAGCAGCAAAATTATATGCATGCTCCATTCTTCTGGTTCATTCTTATTATTTAAAACAGGTAGTAACAGTATTATTAGAACCAGTAAAGCATTTACTGTGTCCCCTATATTAGCCTTAATTACTGGACTATCATTTAATTACAGCGTATATTACTTTTACCTTTATTTTACTGGTGTGGAAATCGAAAATTTAAATGAGGATTTATATTTTCTCCAAGATTAGCTAACTCTCTTTTTGGTATGCAATTACCCATACTGCTTGAAATCAAACCTATGTTATACCTTGACTTCCTTTCATCTTCCGAAGTCCTTTAAAATGTTCAAGTGTGTTGTGCGTGCATGTATGTGGGCGAGTAGAGCATATACATGCTTGAGCCAGCTGTGGGGAGTGAGCCAGTAAGCAGCACCCCTCCATGGCCTCTGCCTCAGCTCCTGCCTGCAGGTTCCTGTTCTGTTTGAGTTCCTGTCCTGACTTCCTTTGGTGATGAACAGTGTTGTAGAAGTGTAAGCCAATAAACCTACCCCCCCCTGCGCCCCCTGCCCCCCCCCCCCCCCCCCGGTTGCTTTCCTCTGAAAGTTCCTTTTTGTTACGGCTTTCTACCCAGAATCAGTAACCCTAACTAAGACAGAAGCTGACACAAGATACGGGATATCGCTGTGACAGACCTGACCATGTTTTTGGAGGACTGTGGAAGGACTTCAGAACTTTGGACTAGAAAAGCCACTGAGAGTAGAGAGCCCAGAGGACTGAGTGTTCTGCAGGAGCTGGGAAGACAAAAATGTCGAGAGCAGTGCAGACAGTGGAGGCGTGGCTTGTAATGTTTCAGAGGGGAAGTTTGAGTCTCTTAAAGATTCTGTTGGGGCCATTTGCGATTTAAATTAAGAAACTGTGGTTCTGGGCAGCTGGGGCCGAGGAATCAGCTGCGATTAACAAGATACCAGAACCTAAGTGAAACCTTTGCTTTGTTGGGACACTCGATGCTGGTCGGCTGGAACTGAGACATTATCGGTGATTAAGAAGAGACCAGCATCAGTGAGGTGAAGTCTTCTGGGAAGTGTTTCCCTAGATTCGGCACCTAGAAGCCGCGCTCCAGAGGTAGTCAAGGCTGTGCCGCGTGCTGCCAGATGAACTGGATTATGTGTAAGGGCCTCCCAGGTGGTGCTGGTTTTCACAGGGCAAAGGGGTCCTACAAAGCAGCTGGGGCTTGGCACTGTGAGAGGCCATTGGTGAAGATACAGCGTCAGTAGGAGCCTCAGGATTGAAGGGGCCATGCAGAGAGCTGAGGCACCACGAGGCAGGCCAGGAGAGGCTGGGCCAGAGTGCAGTGAGCTGCAGGAAGAAACCCCAGCATTTTGGAGATGCCAGAGCTGTGGGACAACCAACAAGGGAAACAGGAACTGAAGAGTTTCCCCCGTGAGCCTATCAGACGAGCTGTGTGCGCTGCAGCAAACCCTTAGGAGAAGCCCAGACCTCGGTGAGTAATCCCAGAAGTCTAACACCAACCGTTAAATTGTTGGAGCTGGTTTTACTTTGTTTAGATTGTGACTGTGCCCCGTTTTTCCCTCTTGGAATAAGACAGTATTTAACTTATTTTGCTTTTACGTGAGTCTACAGTGGAAAGACTTTGAACTTTTAAGGAGATTTTGAAGTGCTACAGAGACTTTGGATTTAAAAGAGAATTTGGATGTTTCAAAAAGATTGAATTTTTAAAGTGTTGGAATTTGTAAAGATTATAGGCCTTTAAAATTTTTAATGCAGTTTTTATTGTGGTATTTATTATATGAGATTTTTTTGGGATGAACAACAGGAAAGGTTATTGCTAAATAGTGTTGCATTGGTTTATCAAGGGTTCAGTTATCCTGGCTAGTTTTATGTCAACTTTATGCAAGTTAGGGTCATTTTGGAAGAAAGAAACTCAACTGAAGAAAATGTTCCTACTAGATTGTCATGTGGCTACAGCTGTGGTGAATTTTCTTGATTGGTGATTGCTGGGGGAGGGCCCAGCTCACTGTGGGTGGTGCCACCCCAGGGCTGGTGGTCCTGGGTGCTGTAAGAAAGTAGGCTGAAGGAGTCACTAGGAGCAAACCTGTTAGAAGAATGCCATCATGCCTTCCGCGTCAGCGTCTGCCTCAGTTTCTGTCCCATCTGAGTTCCCGTCTGGTTTCCTTTAGCGATGAACAGGGATGTAGAAATGCACGCAAAATAAACTCTTTCGTCCACAAGTTGCTTTTGGTCATGATGCTTCATCACAGCAATAGGCACCCTGAGACAGTGGAAAGTCTGGTTTTCTCTGTGGATGGAGGGGTATCAGGTCCTTTGCATGCATGATGAGACAGTGGGCCCTCTGTGTGGGTGATGAGACAGTGGGTCCTCTGTGTGGATGGTGGATAGCACTGGTATATAGGAATCATCTGTGATAGAAATGTTTTCTTTTTTAATACAAATACAGTTAGTTTTCACCTCTTTGCCATTTGGATTTCCTTCGTTTATGAATTGGTAATTCAAAAGCATTTTATATTGGTCTCAGGTTGTCTGTATTGTTCAGTCATTGTTACGAACTCTAGATAAAACAACAACTTCTTCTTCTTCTTCTTCTTCTTCTTCTTCTTCTTCTTCTTCTTCTTCTTTTTCTTCTTCTTTTTCTTTTTCTTCGTCTTCTTCTTCTTCTCAATACAGGATTTCTTTGTGTAGCCTTGGCTGTCCTGGCCAGCTTTGTTGACTAGGCTGGTCTTGAACTGACAGTGATCCACCTGCCTCTGCCTCCCTGAGTGGTGGGATTAAAGGCGTGTGCCACCATGCCTGGCTTAGATATAACTTTTTTTCTGAATGGTTATACAGGACTATTTCTACTATTTCTATGTATTCTGTGATTTCCACGGACCTTGTTTTGTGCTGTTCATCTTCCTCCTCCTCCCATTGCTTTTCTTGTTTAGCACTATCTTACTTTCTGGTGTTAAACAGTGTTGCAGTATATGGTTTTAATTTTTCATTCACTGTAGTCTGACACTTTTATAGCCTTGTGTCTAGATTTAATTTTTTGTTGAAACAGAAAGAAGTAAAGATACACAGATTAAAAATGTTTAGCTCTGCTATATCAAAGCTGAACACTTAAGAAGTGAGTATATAAAGAAAATACTTAAGAGACTAAGATTTCATACCTTTATCCCGTCTAATCACCTTGTTCTCCTTAAAATAAGGCATTTTTCCTGATTTCTCCATTTTGTTTATGTGAGTAGATTCATATATTATACAACTAGTATTTGTCTGTGCCAGCTAATGTATTTCCCAGATTCATCAATATTCTGTGTAGCAATTTAAATGGTGGCTCAGTATTCCATCCTATTAATTTATAATTCATCTATCATATTTCCTATTGATAGAGATGTATTATATTTTCCACCTCAGACTATTCTACCAAAGCAGTCTTGTACAAATTTTCTCATTGTCAAATAGCTGATTCTTATTTAACTTTTAATTTCAAAATTAGCATAGAAGACATTACGTATCATTGTGGCATTTTCAAGGTTTGTTTTAGTAGCTGCTTCCACCTTCTTCTGGCTCTGCCCCTTCCTCTTTCAACCGTTGCTTGTAACTCCATCTTCAGCCCTCTTTCTGCTTTTAGGTCACACATGTTTTGTGTCCCTGCTTCTTCCTAGGCACCGAGTTTTATCTTCTTTTGCTTTCTTTTTTAGTTTTGTAGGCTAAGCACACTTTTGCATCCATCTATATACAAACATGTATACATTACAAGGTAGGATCTACATATGTGGTTCTTGTCCTGAATTTGCGTCATTTTATTTAATATTATAATTTTGAGATCCAGCTAATTCCCACCCGCCAATTTTCATAAGTCTGATTTTCCTTTATAGAAATGCTGATATTTAAATAGCGTTTGTCATGAAGAAAGTGGAGTTTTATGTTGATTGGCTAGAACTGGGTATTGAAGAGTGAAAGGACTGGGTCATAAGAAAGATTCTAGTGGATGATGCCAAACGCTTCCTAGGCTGAACGGGAGGTCTGGCTGCCTCACCCTTATCATGGGTTAATTACAGAAGGCTTCAATTATGTGCGTGTATGTCAGCATGTGTTTGGGTGTAATGGGATTCAGGTAGCAATGAATTTTGTAAGTTTTCATTTATTTCAGGCTTAAGTTTTCAATTTAATTTTTTTCTTTTCTTTTTTTAAAAAATTTAATTAATTCAGATTACAACTCAATTGTTATCCCATCACTTGTATCCTCCCATTCCTCCCTTCCCTCTCCTCCCTCCCTCCCACCCCTCCCCCCTTTGAGGATAGATGTGAGGACATCCCACTGGGACTCTAGGTAAGGCAAACATAGGAGATGGGGAAATAGAAGGACCCAGAGAATCCTAGAAACCTACAAGAAGAACATCATGACGGGTGGATCGGGGCCCAGGGGTGTCTGCTCAAACTATTGCACTAAGCAAGGACAATACAAGTAGTAAACATCAATTTAATTTTTAAATGCTGTCTTAGTTCCCTTGACTGTTCTTGTGATAAAATACTTTGATGAAAACAGCTTAGGGGAGAAAAGTTTCAGCTTCTGAGTCCTGGCTCCAGCCCGTCACAGCAGGGAAGCGCAAACGACAGGGGCCTGAGAGAGCTGGCCATGTTATATCAAAACCAGAGAGGACCGAGTCAGTGAATGCATACTGGTCGTCAGCTCCCTGTTCCTTTTTTATAGATTTTATAACCCAAATCCGAGAATGGTTCTGCCCACTGCCAGGCTGGGTCTTCACCATTGATTAACACAATCAAGACAACCCCCCCCCCCCACACACACAGACATGCACACAGGGCAGCAGAATCGAGGCAGTCTCTCATTGAGACTTTTCCTAGATTATTATTGGCTGTGTAACACTGGCATCAAAACTGACCACTGCAGACAGTTTTGTAGCTGATTCTTGGCTGTGTAACACTGACAGCTTTGTGGGCTGAGATTTTTCCAGGGACACAGATAAGATGAGAATTTAAGTGTCCAGTCAACTGCTTTGTTATAATTTCAGAGTCTTCTTTTTTTCTTGCCTCATTCTTATGTCTTTGGTCATAAAAGGCTATTCTAAGTTCATTTGATGGTATAGATGTTATAGGCTTTAGGAGAAATAATCTGTAAACTAAGGCCATGAAAGTCTTCGTACTTAATATTCAACCACTCAAAGTAGCTGGCCAAAGACCCCTGAGCACCCCTGGCAGTCTCAGCTTCTGTCTCCCTCTGCTGCTGGTATTGCGATGTGGAATTTAGATTTCCTGCATTCCAGGGTATTCTTATCCTTCCGTGCCACTTTCTCAGGTAAGCACACACATATCCAGTTATATTTTTATGCCCTTCCTTCTTACGACAGTTAATACAATCACACTGAGACAGCTAACCCGGCATCCCATAGACAGTAAAGCAAACCAAAATCAGTTTGTAGAAAATGAGAACATTCGACCCACAGGTTACTGTGCAGAATGTTTTGGCTCCATTAAAAAAAAACCGTATTTTTAAATCAGAAGGACTTGGGAATATTTTGTAAGCAAGCAACCTTTATCTTATAGTAAAAAAACAAACAAACAAACAACAACAACAAAAACCACACACCATAGGACGGACCTCTTTTATTTCTTCCTTTGAGCACTCTGTTGATAACAGACATTTACTTTAAAAAACAAAACCAAAACCAAAAACCAAAAACAAAACCCTCCAAAGTCCATCTATTTATTCCTATGTGTCCCCATGCTTCTCTGACAACTTGCTTATGCATAAACTCCACAGGCCCATCTTACATGTCTTCTGTGACATAAAATGTCTGGAAGATATTCTTTTTTTAAAAAAAAATATTTATTTATTTCATATACAATGTTCTGCCTACATGTATTCCTGTGCACCAGAAGAGGACATCAGATCTCATTATAGATGGTTGTGAGCCACCATGTGGTTGCTGGGAATTGAATTCAAGACCTCTGGAAGAGCAGTCAGTGCTCTTAACCTCTGAGCCATCGCTCCAGCCCTGGAAGATGTTCTTTATGAGCGACTAAAGTGAGTGTGTTTTTAGCCGCCTCCTTTCTAATCCACGTGAGTAGGAACATGAAACACAACACCTGCACAGTGAAGGCTCGTGACATCTAGCCTAAGTAAAAAGTGTATCACATGCTCAATTTTGGTATTGCTAGTAACTATGTCTATAACACACGCTTTGCTCTGTCCTGCCCCAAGTCCTTGCTTCATGTCGGACAATACTATAACTTACAGTGAGTGGTAAGAAGCTTTTATTATAATCTACTGTGCCTCGTATGGGGAAGGTTTGTATTAGAATGTTGACAGAGGTAAATAGAAGTCTTATGCACTAAAACCAAATATGTATTTCATATGCTAGATTTTAAAATTTAATGAACAATTTTTAAATTTAACACATCAACTCATCTTCAATGCTGGATAAACCCACTGCTAGCTACATTATGTACGGCCATGAGGTGCGTGTTTTTAATCCATAATAACATTCTGCCATCGGTAATATTGCTGTATCTGTTCATGATATTGGGTGCTTTGGGAGATTTGACGAGAGGCAAAATAGCTAACAAGAATATTTGAAACAAAAATCAATTCTGCATAGATTCCTAAACACAAGTCCTTTGTGCAACAAAGTGAATATAAACCCCATACCTGTCATATATGCAGAGTGGCATCATAAACAAATTTGCATTAACCTGTTGTGTTTGAAATGTTTCCAGAAAGACTTGTGTTGAGCAAGGCTTCTCTGCCGGTGATTCTGTAGCATAAGTTGACACATGCCCGAGAAGCCATCTTGTGTAAAGGCTTTCTGCCCTCTGGTACACCACCCATCAACGGGAAATAGGCACAGCTCCGATGAATATAAGACTTTCCTCATGAGTCTTTGGCTCATTCGGTAAAATCCTTTGTGGTTATAATTTCATGGCAAGATTGTTAAAATTGATTTTATACTTCATGACGTTTTCATAGCCTGACTGCAGCCTGTTGGGCAGAAAGGACGGCGGTCAGTCTCGATTAATCTCTTAGTGCCTGTCTGTCTCCCCCCTCACGTCTGACTTTTATTTTGGCATAAATGGGAAATCTGGGTGTGGAAAGGTAGATATGTTTTTGGAGAAGTGCTCTCCTTCGAGTCTCAACAACAAAATGCGTAAGTCACAGTACCATGTTTAAGGCAGCAGTGATGCTCCCGGAGCCTGCGCAGTACACAGGCGGGGCCAAGTACTACTAAGGGTCATCCATCTCTCCCACTTAAGCTGCAGAGCCCTCCCAATGTCGTCGTTGCCAATGTGGCTCGGGGGAAATAAATGGCAGGTGGCTCGCGCCCTGTTGGTGAGCGTGACACGAAGGCTCCACTGCGGGCACTACACCATGCTCTTTCTGAACTTAAACATAATGGAGGAGCTGACACTGGAGAGATTCGAGGTCAGAGAGAGCTAGAGAACACAGCCGACTTCCGTGTTTAGCATTTACGAGAACGCTTGGACTGGTCGTTCCGTCTTCAGCTCAGCGGCTGTGAGAGGTGTGCAGAGAGGCTGAGTAACCAACAGCAAACCCCACGACTCACGAGTGGGAAACACAGCGTTATCATTCAGTTCTTTAGTCCTGTCCATCAGTTGGTCTTAAACGTTAATGCATCTTACAAGGGTGGAGACTGGCGTGTCTCACGTGTAACGCTGTAATGAAAAATGATGCCCGTGTGCACCAGAATTATACTGACAAAGAACGACCCGCGCTGCTCCTTCCTGCGACTGGAATTCCTACAGAAAGTGACAATTATGTACTGAAACTTGGAAAAACATTTTTTACAAAGCAAGTTAAAGTAATACCAGTTCTATATTACATAAGAAAATTTAGAGAGATGTCCTCTGTCACTAGGAATTTGAGTTAGCTCAGATTTTGTTGTGGCTTTTTTTTTTTAAATTTTAATTTTATTTTTTTGTTGTGGTTTCTACATTTTCTTAATTGTTGATTCAAACTTTGAGACTCTGGAGAACTTTTTTTTTCACCTTTTGTATTGCTACTATATCCTAACTCCCTGGGAGAATGTCTGCTTTGCTGACTTACCGCCTCCCTACCACCCTGCCTTAATTCCGCCTTCACCGTCTTTATTTCCACTACAAAATCAAAGGGCGCCATCTGCTCTCACCCGTGGCTAGAACATGTGTGCGGGAGAACTCCCCCTCAGGAATCCCACTCTTATAATTTCAATTCTAGGTTACATAGACACTAAAAAATCGTCACTTTCCCCAAACAAAACGAAGCATTAATAGCCCAATAAACATACAACCCTGACCCATTAAAGCATATTATATAGACACCATTGAAAAACAGGGACATAGCAGTGAAAATTAAATCCCTACAGAATGGTTAAAGACGGGGAATGAGACACGGCCCATAGGCAAGCTAGTGGTAGGAATGCAGTTTGAAGGATGGCTCTTAATACTTTGTTAACTGTGTGGGCAAGAACTGAGGACTGGTTTGTGGGTGGGGAGCACTTAAATGTTTGAGCAGTAGCACATTAGAAGGAAGCCGACGCAGACCACGGCTCTAGAATGACAGGCATGACCTCATGTGGTGAACTTCCTCGCACAGATGTCACTTCGGGACTAAATGGGCTTTGAGAAGCCAAAGGCCGGGCCGAGTAGTTCTCAGCGGCCATGAAAGGAGCTGAGGTCTGTTAAGACTGACGCCACGTGATCTCACGTAACCCTCCTAGGCAGAACAAAACTCAAGAGAGGTTACATCTCCTGAGTTTCCTGGGAATACGGAAAAGCAAAACTTAATTTCAACTATTTCAAACTGTAGAGCCTGTTTTCTTTCCTGGAAATTTCCAGGAAGAAACTTAATCTTTTTTTTTTTTTAACGTATCTTAATTTAATTACAATTCTTCAAGCCCTTCCTTCCCTCATTTCTCCCATACACCCCTTTTCACTCTCCCTCAAATTCATGGGCACTTTATTTAATGGTTGTTATTGCACGCATCTACATCCCTAAATACAGCCTGCTCAAGCTGAATCATGCCGTTCGTATGTGGCTTTCAGGGTTGACCATTTGGTACTGAATACCCAGTTGGTGTGCTTTGCCCAGGGGAGACTATTTCTGCCAATCCCAGCATTCCTTAGCTGCCGGCAGTTCTTTGTGTGGGGTCGAGGCCTCATGGGCTTTTCCCCATCCACTTTGGCATGTCTATTGGTGTTGTCCTTGTTCAGCTCATGTTTATGGAAGGAGCTTCCGCTATTACGAAGAGCCGCAGTGTCACGGCAAACTGCCCTGTCCTCTGGCTCTGATGATCGTCCTGCCCTACTTCTGCAATGTCCCCTGAGCCTCAGGTGTGGGTGTGTGTTGTAGATGTAACATTTGGAACTGGGCTCCACAACTCTTGTGTTTTGATGGGTTGTGGTTTCCTGTAGAGGGTCCCATCTGTTGCAAAAAGAAGTTTCCTTGATGAGGGGTAAAGACTACGCTTATCTGTGTTGGTAAGGACAGATGTTTAGAGTGTAGTTAGGGACTAGTGAAGAGGTATTGCAGGATCTCCACGATGCCACCATCTCTGAGTAGCTGGGGTAGGATTCCAGTACCAAGCTTTTTGTTGTTTCTGTTATTGATATCCAGGTTTAACTCTATGGTGACCAGAGAGGATACAGGGTGTTATTTCAATTTTCTTGTATCTGTTGAGACTTGTTTTGTATCTGAGAAAGTTCCATGGGATGCTGAGAAGAAAGTATGTTCTTTTGTTTTTGGGTGAAATGTTCTGTCAGGCCCATTTGATTTACATAATTGTTAACTCCAGCATTTCTGTCTAGTTTTTGTCTGGATGACTTGTTTATTGGTGAGAATAGGGTATTGAACTCACCCAATATCACAGTATGAGGGTCAAAATATGATTTAAATTGTAGTGGCATTTCTTTCATGAACTTGGTTGCCCTTGTTTGGTGCATAAATGTTTAGAATTGCAATATCCTCTTGGTGGATTTTCCCTTTGATGACTATATAGTGACCTTCCCTATCTCTTCGGCTTAATTTTGGTTTGAAGCCTAGTTTGTCAGATCTTAATGGCTACGCTGGCTTGCTTCTTGGGTCCATTTGCTAGAAATATCTTCTCCCCACTCTTACCCTGAGGTGATGTTTGTTCTTGATGGTGAGGTATGTTTCTTGGATGCACAACAGAGTGGTTCTTTTTCTGTGTCTTTTTACCGGTGGACTTGAGGTGATGGATGCTGAGAGTGGGACTGGTAGATAGCTACTGCTTCAATTTGTTTTTTAATCACAGAATGATTTTCTTTCTCCATCTATTGTAATTGGAAGTTTTGCTAAGTGTAGTAGTCTGGGCTGGCATCTGTGGTCGCTCAGAGTTTGTTGGACATCTATCTAGGCCTCTCTGTCTTTTTCAGGTCTATTGGGCAGTCAGGTGTTATTCTGATTGGCCTGCCTTTATATGTTGCTTTTGTTTTTCTCCTTGTAGCTTTTAGTAATCTTTGTTCTGTAAGCTTAGTGTCTTGGTTATTACGTACCGTGGGGATTTTCTGGCCCCGCCTCTTCAGTGCTCTGTGTACTTCTTGTAGCTTGATAGTTAGACACTATTTTACTGCAGGTATTTTCTGTGCCTTTGACCTGGGTTTCTTCTCCTTCCTTTATTATTATTCTTAGATTTTTAAAAAAATTTTCATCATGCCCCAGATTTCCTCAATGTTTTGTGCCAAGATTTATTTTTGTGTGTGTGTTTAGCATTTTCTTTGACTCAGATATCCATTTCCTCGCCTTGTCTCCAATGGCTGAGATTCTTTATTGTATCCCTCGTGTTCTGTTTATGAGGCTTTGCCTCCGAGGTTCCCGTTCCAGTTCCCAAAGTTTTCATTTCCGGTTTTCCCACAATTTATTTATTTATTTATTTTTATTGATTTTATTTCCTTTGCAAGTCTTGAACTGTTTTGCTCATTTCCTTCCACTGTGTGTGTATGTGTGTGTATATTTTCATAAACTTTATTCATGGATTTAGTCATATCCTTTTTAAGGTCCTTGAACATAATTATAATAGTTATTTTGAAGGGTTTGTCCTATGTGTTAGCTACATTGCCCTTCCAGGGCCTACTGTAGTAGGGTGCTGGGTTCTGCTGGAGACACATTGTCCTGCAGGTTAATTGATTACATGTTTGACCTGGCATTAAGGCATCTGAGTTTGGGGTTGTGTAGGTGTTGATATGTGGTCTTGTCTTTGTTGGGTGGGTGTTCTGTTCCTTGATTGGTGTTGTCTTCTCTGGGTTGTAGGAGAGAGTGGTGGCTATGGCTGCCTACAGGAAGTGCTTCTGAGCTCCTGCCAGATGTGGCCACTGGGGCCTCTGGTAGGCCCTGCTTCTAGGCGTTAGGGGCTGACACCATGGGATAAGGGAGAGCGAGAAGGGAGGGTGGTGCTGAGGGCGACCGCAGGAGGGAGGAAAGTTGCCAGGAGGATCTGTGGATTTCCCAGGGAGTGGAGTCGGAGGGGAGGAAAAGCCCCTGCAGACTGTCTGCTCCAGGGCTGCAGATGAGAGTGGGGCATTGCACTTGGAAGACAGAAGGAGTCCCCGGCTGGTGCGGCCCGCAGGTTTCTAGGCAGAGAGCCTCATTTTCCCTCGCCACTGGATCGGATTCTTCAGGGAGCCATTGGTTGGCTGTAGGGCAGGTATATTGCTTCCATCTTGTAGCTATTGGGAAGCGAGCAGCATGAGTTTGACTGAACAAGGATTTATGAAGCCCGGGGCCTTTGGATGTATGCCAAGGAGTGTATAGTGGGGTCGTATCGGGGATTTATTCTTAGCGTTTTGAGAATTCTCCACGCTGGTTTCCTTCATGGCTGCACCAATTTGCAATGCCACCAATAGGATTGCAGTGAATGAGGGTTCCTTTTACCACACATCCCCTGTGTGTGTGTTTGTGTGTGTGTGTGTGTGTGTGTGTGTGTATGTGTGTGTTGTCACTTGTTTGTTGATCTTCACTATTCTGACTGGTATATGATGAAATCTGAAATGTGTTTTGATTTACGTTTCCCCAATTGCTAGGGATGATAAACATCTTTTTTGAGACACTTCTTAGCACCCCCCGCCCCCAATGCCTTTGTTTTCTTCTTTTGAGAACTCTCTGTTCAGGTATCAGGCCCATTTTTTTCAAATGAGTTATTTGTTTTTTCAAATATTTATTTTTGAGTTATTTAAATATTGTAGATATCAATCCTCTGTCAGCTGGCAAACATCCTCTTCTATTTTATGGGATTTCTCTCACTGTGCTTGCTGAAGTTTTTCAGTTTTATGAGGATCCATTTGTCAGTTGTTGTCTTTAATTCTGGGGCAGAGGGAGTCTTATGCAGGACAGGCCAGAAGGATGGGTCCCGGCAGAAGCATGGATGGTGGCCGCAGCGCATGTGGCCAGATGGCACAGCATCACTGTGTGTGGTCCCTGCGTTAGATGTGGCAGGCTGGGGAATGGTGCGGATAAGGGGTTCAGGAATGGCCCCCAGGCTGGAGCGAGGAGAAGAACGCAGGCCGTCTATATGGGTGGAGGGGCTTTATAAACATGACTGAGATGTGAGAAGGCCTAGGACATCAATGAGGGGTTTTCCCTGAGCTCCCGACAGGGTTACCAGAGGAGAGGTGAAGGAACGCCCGCATCTTGATAAGCCAGCTGACAGCTCAACCCACCTTGAATAGAAGAACGTGAAGAACACACAAAGGAGACACGATGAAACCAGCATCAAAAGTCCAGGCTTAGATCGATGCAGCCTTCCGCAACAGTGTTTTATTTTATTTTATTACTGTACGTGATGTTATAAGAAGACATTGTGTATGTGGGTCTGGATCCTAGTGTGTTTGCTTAGTCATTTAGTCTGCCTTGCTAATTTGCACACTCATAGTGAAGTCTTACATATGTGCTATCATGTGTGCTACTACATGCTTTAAAGTGTTTTACTAATGAGAATTAAGACAGGGGTGGTACGTTGAGGACACAACCCAGGTGTGACTGACATCTTACTGAGGAAGCTGTAGACTCCGAAGAGTTAAATAATGTCCTGAAAGTCATGGCAGCTATCCTGTGTCCTACACAGTCTGACTTCCTGTTTCCAGCTGAGCGCTGTGCCCAGGACTTTGGGTCAGTAGGCATCAGATTCAGTTCAGCTGTGTATAGTCTGAATCGTATGCTGGTTGAGGTATCTGGACACACTTGAACTTAAATGCTTTAAAAGTGGATATAATGCAAGGAGAACTATTGGTAAAATTCTCTTTTCTGAAACAGCACACACACAAAAAAGGTTCCCTGCTTTGATGATGTCACCTATTAACATTTAATTTCATTTTTTAAAAGTTGGAAACACTATGTATTTTTAAGTACGGTTCTTTGAAATGCACGCATGCTGCATGTTCGTGGAATAACTATATCAAGCCAACTAACATGTTTCACACGGGTCACATTTTTGTTGCCGAACACTTAAAATCCCCTCTCAGCGTTTTTCAAGGAAATGTGACATAATTATCAACTGTATTCACCAGCCTGGAAATAGATCTTTTGGAATTACGCCTCCTTTACAACCACAACTTCCTGTTCTTATTTTAAAAACATAGAATGTATTTATTTATGCTCATATATGCATGAAATACAACTTTATATCAGCAGCAATTCAATATGTTCATAATAGTTTATCTGAACAGTAGACCAGTGGGAGTTTTTAAAATTTAAACTTTAATAACATTTTTGTAAATTTTTCTTTGGCACTTTCACCCATGTACATAGTACATTCAGGTTTTTGTCAGCCATAAACTCTTCTGTCTCCCTCCTAGCCCCACCAGCTCCCCATCCATCACCGACTAAGGACACGCCCAGTCTTGAGCATGCGCAGTGCAGGCAAACAAACTGTGAGGTCATGACTGGGATGTTGTGTCGTGCGGAGTGTGTAGTGCTTTGTAGACCTGGTCTCTGCCCTTCAGCTTTTACGCGCTTTTGGCACTGTCCCTCGCAGTGTTCCCTGAGCCTTCAAGAGGATGGTATAGCCTGCTTAGGGCTGAGCTCTCAACTGCCACTTAATTCTCCACACGTGAGCGTCCACGAGTCTCCGTATTCACTGCAGGTCATTACAAAGGGAGGCTTGTGTTTTACGTGGGTTCTGGGGGTCAAAACTCAGGCCCTCATGCTTGTCACGGGGTTACTTTATTGACAGAAGCATCTGCCATTAGCTCTGACCACTCCCATAAAGTTGATTTATAACAGGCATTTCAGGCATCTAAAATGGATCATAAGTGGTGAGAGAGAACCATGGGAAGACCAATAATATTCAATAACAATGTAACATGGAAATAAAAATAAACAGCACCCAACTTGTAATATGAGCGTTTGTAAAACATAGCATGTGAAAATTTAAAATCTTCATTTCCTATTACAAAGTGAAGCCAAAAAAATAAGTCTCTGAATATTTAAAAAATATTTAGTTAGTCTTGAATAGTATAAAAAATATGTTGTAGATTTCAAACAGTATCTTATTTTGAATAAATTTTGTGGAAATGTTTTGGATTTTTTTGCACTCTTTGGCATATGTCACTAATTAGAATCTACATACGTTGAAATGTAACATGGTACATGATTAATATGTATAGTTTTCATGTTTTATGTGTCATTAAAGTACAATTTAAAAAACAATGAATAAAAAGCCTAAAACATTTTCAACTGTAGCTGAATGCAAAGCTGTTGGTTCTACATTTCTTTTGATGTAAAAATCTATTCTAAGCCAGGCTTGGTGGTGCATACTTTTCATCCCAGCACTCAGGAAGCAGAGGCAGGCAGATCTCTGTGAGTTCGAGGCCAGCCTGGTCTACAAAGTGAGTCCAGGACAGCCAAGGCTACACAGAGAAACCCTGTCTTGAAACAAAACAAAACAAAAATCTCTTCTATAGAAATGTTCTGTTCACTTTAATGGGGTTTTAAGCGATAAGCAGGGCAAGGAAAGGTACATGTGATAAAGTATAAAGTACTTCAAGTGCTTGTGTTTATGAAACTCTTGTATGTTTTATATTTAAAATGCAAATGTTATTACATTAAAAATTACCTAACTGTGAATAAATACATAATTGTTCTTGTTACTGAGTATTGTTTTTTAAAAAAAATAGGGACAGCAAACCTCTTTATTGCAAAGGTTATTTTTCAAAAATTAAATCACATTTGTTTTTGTTGTATGTTGCACATGCATAGGTGTGTGTGCACAGGTGTGCTTGTGGGGGTCAGAGAGCAGTGTGTAGAAGTCCACTCTCTTTGTCCATTGAGGGGCTTCTGTGGATCAAACTCAGGCAATGAGTGTTTGTGGCAAGAGCTGTTACCGGCCCAGCTCTTTCACTGGCTTGTGATATATATATATATACACCACACCACCACGCCCAGCACGTGGTTACTCATTTAATAGAGCAGGGGTGGGGGGTGGTGGGGGTTGGGGGGTGGTAGCACACATCTTTAATCCCAGCACTCGGGAGGCAGAGGCAAGCGGATCTCTCTGCGTTCGAGGCCAGCCTGGACTACAAAGTTAGTCCAGGACAGCCAAGGCTACACAGAGAAACCCTGTCTCGAAAAACCAAAACAAAAAAAAAAAACAAAAAAAAAACAAAAACCAAACCAAACCAAACTCATTTAATAGAAAGGTGTCATTGTTAGTCAAGCAAAATAAACTATACTTTATCTTTTATTATATAACTTTGGTTTTTTTTTATGCAATCATATTCCAACTGCTTTTTTTTTCTCCCCCAAACAGGCTGAATTAAATGACCCAGTTGGCCCTTTTGGTCGGGACGGCACAAAAGCGACACCAAACGAAGGAGAAGAAATTTTCTCTAAGTACGTTGGGTGGAGGATCGCCAACACCCTCTCCAGCCTCTTCTTCCCCCCTCCGGATGCCCGTGCCCTCCTTTCAAAGAAGCCGGTGGAAACAGATCTGCCAAGAGAACGCACGGTCAAAGAAGAGCAGCCCGCAAAAAAGAGAGTTCTACATTTTATTGTAAAGTAAGCGAAACCGTGTTTTATTACTCTAACGCATGACAGTATCGCAGGTATTGGGGCGGGGGAGGGGGCGCTTCTCACTTAACTCAGTTTCTCCCTTTCAGTTCTTGGCGCAGCCGCCTCCGAAAGTGTTTTTTATCCTGAGGAGGACCTTCTCCTTCTCAGGTCCTCCGTGTTTAGAATAGAATCGGCACGTAGTGCAAAGCAATGTCAATGTGATTCCTGTGTAGGAAGAACGCAAGTAAAAACAAAAACACACACCCAGTGTTCAAATATTCTGACTTCGTTTTTAGACTTGTTTGCATGCATACATACATTATATACACATTCCGTGTGTATTAAATGCATGTATCCCAATAGCCTTAAACAGTAATAATTTGATAAGTTGCAAGTATAAAGATAGTTACTATGTTTTGTACCTTGAATACTTGTGTTTTTAAATTTACTTCTAATGTCTTAGGAGAATGTAGACTTGAGATAGATTGATTTAGGTGAATATTTTCACTATGCATTTGATGTATCTTCAGTAATAGATACCTTCAGGGTCTTAAGATGTTATTACAAATGTACTTAGCTATTTCCCCTCTTGCCACTCTTCTGGTATATTAAAAAAAAAAAAAAGAATCCACTGTGTATCTATACTATGGGCTGTGGTTTATGTTGATAAATATCCCTGTAATGCTTTATTACAACAGAAGACTTTATTTATTTTCAATCCAGCTCATTTAAGGAACATATCATATTATCTAATTTTTTTGCTATACATTTTGACAAAAATCACAGAGAACGCATATATATTAGTATTTTTAGCAATTCATTTTTTGTTGTCTCCTTTCTTAGTTGGGCAGGGTGTTTATTAATGACTGATAACTATTAGACTGGACTGATCTAAACACAGCAAATAAATTTAGCTGCTCCAAATTACATGCTGATAATATATCTATAAACTTAGGTTTAATTATGTATTTTATTCATATTACTACAAATGACGTATTTATTACTTGACTGAAGTATTGCTGATTTTTTAATATGTACTGAATATTAAAAAATCAGTTTGGCCCTCACAAATGAGAGTATGGGGATGCACATATGCCTGTGGCTGACAGACTGTCCTTTGTGCTCTTTTGTACTATTGGAACTTATATACATTTCCCTGGACAAGGTCATTACTAAGCATTTCATCTGGTTTTTAATCTAACCTTTTCTCCATATTTAACATTTCAAGATTGTTCCCTACGTGTGTTCCAGCCTGTGACAATGTGTGCATTTAATTGGCATAGACATTTAGTAAATTCACTTAGAGATCTGTTTTCTAGACACACAATTTTAGTTTTCTTTCTTGGTTTATATATTGCCTTTTTCCTTTTCTCTTATGTGTTTGTTGCTTTGGTATCTCTCTGAAAATAGATTTTCATCTCAAGTGTGACCCTTTCTTTATTCCTATTTCTACTCAGAATTCTTCTTTGTTTCCTGTTACTTGTGATACTGGCTTTAGGACTACTTTTTTACACTTATTAGTTGTATTTGTAAAAATCTGTTTGGCCCGTTTATTTAAGTACAGTTAGGGCAGTGTTGATGGGATAGAAAAGCATAAAAGCTGTAAGCAAAAGTAAAGGTATCTATCTACCTATCATCTATCTATCTATCTATCTATCTATTATCTATCATCTATCTATATATCTATCATCTATCTCTTTATCTGTCTAATGGAATAGCTATTAAGTACCAAACTGTCACACAAAACAAAATGCGTAAGAAAAAGACCAACCCATGAGAAAAATCTACTTTGTAAACATATATGCAATTGATATTAGAACTTCTAAATATATGAAACAAATATTGATGAACTTAATCACAGAATAAGATAGAAACATAAAAATAATAGATATTTTAATATTTAACATTCAGTAAAAGAAGAATCTGATAGGTCAATATGAAAAAATTGAGTTTGAATAATACTAGATCAAATATATCAAAAGATACCTAAATAACACTGCACCCAATAACAGTAGAATTTAATTTCTTTTCAAGTGCCATGGAACCTTTTCAGAGTTAATCATATCATGTCACAAATAATCTTTAAAAAAAAAATCTAAGAATGTTAATGCCCGGCTAGTGCTCTGGAGAGGGTCCAGGGTAGTTTCTCTGGTGTTGGATGCGGATGCCCTTCTAATTATCTGTTGGGTGGCCAGAGCTGATGGCTCAGGCAACCGATCAGGATTGAAAGAAGAAAAAGGAAGGAAGGGGAAAAAGAACCCAAGGTTTCTTCTCTAGGGACTGGCTGTACTGCGGCTGAGGAGAACTTAAACTGACCACAACTTTCCTATGGCTGAGGCTGTAAAAGCGGCTTCTGGCTAGAAACTGCACAGGGGTCATAAAAGGAGGCTCTTTGATCTGTAGATAGGCCTCTTCGAGGAGATCTCCAATAAGTTGGTGCAAACTTAGGCTTATTAGCCGTAGAAGGCTGATGGCCCTGAGTCTGCTCACTTATTTGCGAATCTATAGAGAAATAAGAAGTAAGAGAGAGATTGAAAATAAACCACGCACACACATACATCCAAGAGAAGAGGATCAGGAGAAAAGGTGGATGAAGTCAGGCGTCTTAACTTCAACTGAAGTTAAGCTGCTCAATCTTTCTTCCTCTGTTCTCCTCAGGTTTATTGTAGACCGTACTTATACTTCTGAGAAAAGGGAATTATCTCATAGTCAAAAGAGTACAATTAATCACAAAAACAGATGAATTCTAAAATATAACAGGTTACATGCTTTAAATATAAACATTTCTTATCTATGTATCCATTACATAAGTTCATGGTGAGTTCAGAATGACGAAGATTGACAGGGTCTAAGGTTAATAGGGTCTGAAACTTACAAGAGTATACAACTTATCAGTTAGGATGGACCTGACTATACATTATCCAGCTATCTCTTAGTTCGTTATAAGCGCAGGACAATAATTTTGTCTATCTTTTATTCTAAGAAACAGAATAAATTCAGACATCTCTAGGTAACTTCATTCCGTATAGGTTCACATGGAGTTTAAACAAATTTGGCTATATTTATGGTGAAATACCAGGATTCGTGGTGCTGTCTGCAGTGGAGGCTTATCTGAAGCCACAAATCTAAGCCTAAGGATAGTAGGCTATCCTTAGTGAGGCATCTGGAGGTCCACAAAGGTATTTATTGCAGCCATAAACTAACTTTAACTTTTAAAACTATTTGAGTCAAGTCAGGAATTCCATAATCAGGGATTAATTCATCTGAATAACAAAAAGTACATCTTCAATAAGATCCTCTAGGAAGTTTGCTCAATCAGAGCTGGTCAGTACCCAGAAAATAACAATTCACACCAATGCCAGATGTATTTATTTTTGGTTTTTCGAGACAGGGTTTCTCTGTGTAATCTTGGCTATCCTGGACTCGCTTTGTAGACCGGGCTGGCCATGAATGTAGTCCTGGCTGTCCTGGACTCACTTTGTAGACCAAGCTGGCCTTAGACTCACAGTGATTCACCTGCCTCTGCCTCCCTGGGTGCTGGGATTAAAGGCATGCGCCACCATGCCCAGCTCTAATGCCAGATTTCAGAGAGATGCAGCGGTGCACAATTGACAGGGCAGTCAGAGATTGGAAGCAATTCTGAGGTACATCACGATACAGACCTTGCAAATACCGGATCGCCTCCAGAGATCTCTCATGCCTCCTGAACTTTCCCAAATCAATGGCTCCTGACAGCATGTCAGAGGCTGGGGGTGCATCATGGTATGAGACCTTGCAAACACCAGATCACCTCCTAGACAGCCCACATGCCTAGTGAGCTCCCTTAACAGGGTGGCTCTTGGCAAAAAAAAAACAAACCAAATTTCCCCCTAACCAACAAAGTACAAATATTAGAAAAATTCTAAGAGTTTGAACACACTTTTGAGCAATAGTTGGGTCAAGATATAAATAAAAAAGGAGATTAGCATTTAGAAACAAAACTAAAATATAACGTAAGTTATGAATAGAGTTGGGGGAAGGGAAGCAAAGCTCAGAGGTCAGGGTGAGAAGAGCAGAGAAGGACCCACAGGTACAGAGTGTGACAGAGCGAGCCTGGGAGCAGGCACTTGCTAATAGGCAGCTCATCCAGCCTGTTGTCCCCACTTCCTTTGGGACCTGAGGGTAACTATCCCTCAGATACAGCTACTTTCCCTGTTGCTTCAGCAGAGTAGAGCACGCTGATTTCAGTGTGGCAGTCTGGAAACACACTTGCAAAGGAGAATCAGGAGCTTCTATCATGTGCTGTGGATAATTTTCTTTTTAAACAGATACTTTCCCTTTTATTTTTAGCACAAAAAATTGAAGACAGAATTGTGATTTTTGGCTTACAAATGACTCAAAGTTGTTGTCTTTTATTCATTTATAAGCATGCATTTTAACTTAAGTGATTTATAGAATTCCCTTCTCATGTGACTTCTCAGAAGGAAATTGATCCCTTTGGCTCTATGTGTTAAACTGGAAGCAGGGTGTTTCTAAGTTAGTTTGTTTGCCCCTTAGGATTCTTTTTTAAATGGAAAAAAATATCATTATGGCTCTTCACTGTTTCATAAAAACTGCAGACAGAAACCAAGGTATATAACCCTTCTACTTCAAAGCACAGTGTTTTCCATTTTCTCTCCTTGTCAATAAAGGTATCTTAAGTTTACTTTAAGGCTGGACCCTTGAAAATCCAAAAGCTAAGTTAAAAAAAAAAGCTTTTATTTCTAACCTTCTCTGTTTCTAAAATGAACATTTTCTATGCTTACATCTTGAATTTGATAATTCCTGAACATTTCTGTATAAATGTAGATCTAGGAGAATAGTAATTTACAACTTTATCACTAATAAAGCCTAGTTGCTCAATACTTTGAAGGTTTCATTTATCCCCAGACAACTAGACAACACCGGGTAAATGCAGTTGATTGTAGACTGCCGGCTTCTGCTGCCATTTAGGCAGATGTCGTAAACCGTCGCGCATGGACAAACCTAATGTCTCCTCGGCAGCCTCCTCCATACGGGCATCTAGCTCCAGAGTGTCGTTTAACCACGGGCACAGGGTAGAAGGTCAAATCCTGGAGACATTTCACTATAGGGGAGGAAAAAAAAAAGAAAAAAAAAAAAAGACTTAAATGGAGGACCTCGAAGCCAAAGGTGGGCAAAAAGAGTATCATGGCTTCTCTTTATCTTACTGATAACAAGGCAGAGCTCTGTAGACACAGCTGGCTGTGCCTAGGACTTGGATTTCAGGAACAAAGACAGCCTCATTGCTGTTCTAGTTTCTAGTAAACATAAAACCTCCTTTTTTTTTAGTGCATAAATGAATAATTCCTTTAGTTTATTTTTAATAAATAAATGTTTATTTATTTATTATTCATCAATCATCTATTAATGAATGAATAACAAATAATCGCCTTAGTTTCTAAGTCCCTGTGTGGTCAAGGCTGGCCTCCCCTCAGCTTTCTGGCGCTGGGATTGTGATGGGCACCACCACACCCAAGCCATCTGGGTTTTGTTGAGTGATTCTTAATATTTAATATTGATTCATATAATTGTTAAGGTGGCAGTTATTCATTAACCTGCTATTTTATAAATAAAAACATAGAAGCCTGTTAGATTTTTAATAAGCATTAATGCACTGGGGCTGGGCAGATACTAACTTTTTAAGCTATCTTGTCTGCTCCCCAGTCCACATCCCCGTAAATACCTGCACATGTTTTGCCAATCAGGGACAATTTGGGAAGCAAGGCCATGTCATTGTGGAAATGTGAGAATTTGCTTGCAAGGATCTTGGGGAACAAGCAATTAACATCTGAATACACAGTCGCTCTGGATCAAGCCCCATGGAGTTTGGTAGCAGCTGCATTAGGGAGGGATGTTGGAAAAACGCCAGAAACTCAGAATTTGGAGCTTGTGGTACTTGTCCGTTTCCAAGGTAAAGAGGAGCCGCTGGGACTTTTGAGAAATCCAGTTTAGAAGAACCTTCATCAAGGAAGAGACCCTTAAGACTTTAGTCCTGGATAGCCCCTGCCACACGATCGAAGATGAATTCTGTTTTCCCCTGGACACTTGGTGCCCTCCAGTAGGGGATCTCTGTGTGGGAGACCACATCGATGTTTATGACTTCTGCCGCTGCCGGCTGCCATAGACAAGGAAGCTTGTTTGGCAGCGGTGCCTGTGACTGCAGACTCATAACTGATAATGAGAAACACTGAAGGCTTCTGTGACAGCCTCTTCCCCTCACCCCACAAAAGACACAGTGCAGACAGGAAGCCATTGAAGATAGTCATTAAAAATGGTGCTAAAAAGTTGCTGAAGTGCCGCTCTTCACAGTTGATGGCTTCTGGTGGGGAAGGCCTCCCTTACCTTTAAAGGGTTGGCCACTGTGTGTTTGATCATGCTTCAGTGAGTACATGGGTGACACAAATAGGACTTGGGTTTTTTGCTTGTCTGTTTTGTCGGGGTGGGGGTAGGGGGGTGGGACACCGGGAAGGAAGGGTGGACCTGGGGGTGATGGAAGTGGGTATGATCAGGCTGCATTGTATGAAATTTCCAAATAATTAATAAAAATATTATGTTGGGAAAAGTGTGATTTTTTCCCCCCCTAATGGTTCACAGCTGATTTTGAAAACATGATGTTGATTAGGATGAATATCTTTAGTAGTCTCTGAGCCTCCGGTTCATTAATAGGAAATTTATGCCAAGCAAGAAGCATTTTCTAATTACCATGACTTTTGCCAAAGCTAATGGGGAAAACTGATACATGTATAGCGAGTTTAAAAAGAGAGTTCTAAGCATTGAATTAGTCTGTTATTGAATATTTTCTGGGCTCGACTATACCTCTAGGATTTCTAAACAAATCTTGTGAACAAATCTGTTTTTTTCTGTTTCATATGGAGAACAAGGCACGAGACACATCTTGTTTTGCTTTTGACTTGTAGTAGTTGCACATACTGAATAGGATGGCCAGGCCAAGGCAGCATTGCTCTCGCCTGCCTTCGTGTTTGGAGTGTTCGTAAATGATGGTGAGCCCAGGTCATCCTACTGTGCAAAGGAACACTGAAACTTGCTCTACCCGAGCATGCTTGGTTGGCCACCACAAAACTTCCATTTGCCCTTCCCCTGTGCTTCCTCACCGGAACCCATCACCAATCTACACTCAGATAAAGTACAGTCGGTTTAACATAATGTCCCCCTGTTCCATCCATTTCCTTGAGAAACTCATTCTTCACGGCAAATGACCTTCTGCGGTACAGAGACTATGTTTTGGTTTTGTTTTTTCTCATCCATTCATGTGTGGGCACCCGAGTCGGTTCTGTATCTTTGCTAATGTGAACAGTGCAATTAGCATACATATGAAGGTAAGCAGTGCTGTGCCAACTCACACTTGGATCCAACAGAGCATCTGTTCTTAAGTGTTTGAAGCATTTCACACCATCTTCCACGGTCATCCTATGCACGTTTCTACCAACGGCGGGGCAGTTCACCCTTCTCCACACCCACGTCAGCACCTGGGACTGTTCGTCTTCTTTATTACAACTATTCTGAAGGGGGAGATGACATCTTATCTGGATTTGGTTCAACATCTTGATTGAGAGTGATCCACGTGTGCTTAGACACCCATTGTTCATTTGTGTCTCCTCTGGCACTGTCTGTTTAGATCAGCAGTACATTAGTCAGATTGCTTACTTCTATGCTAAAAAAGATTTTTTGAGTCATTTATATAGTTCTGAACATCAATCCTTTATCTTTGTGGATGAATAGTCTCTAATTTCTCTGTTTCTGTCTTCTCATGACTCTCCTGCTGTGGGAAAGCCCCTCGGCTTGATGAAATTCAATGCATCTGATTTCTACTTTGTTGTCTGTGCTTTTGGGGTCATTTCTAGAAGACCATTGCCAACGCCACTTGTCTCGCAGTGGGTTTTCTGATTTTGTTACACTGCTTTCCTAGTGTTAGGCATTGCACCATGTGAGTGCTGACCATGGCCTCTGAAAGAGCAGAAGGTGCTCACCACCAATGAGCCGTTCTCCAGCCTCAGGACCGTGTGCTCTTAAGGTGATGGATAGTACAGCACACCACATACACTATGGTACATAACTATCTGCTTTAGTCTTTCTGTTGAGGTGATAAAATACCAAACAAAAGCAACTTTAGGGAAGAAAGAGCTTATGCGGTTTAGAGGTCATAGTCCACTGTCAGTGGTAGTCAGCCTAAAGGAAGACACAGCCCAAGCCAGGGCTGCCCACTAGCGTGCTCAGCTTACATAGCCCAGGACATTGGCATAATAGCACCCACAATGGGCTTGGACATATTAATCAAGGAAATGCCCTATAGATGTGCTCATAGCCAGTCTGTGAAGGCGACTTCTCAATTAAGCTTCACTCTCTCTAGATAATTCTAGTTTCTGCCAAATTGACAAAGGCTAACTAGCATATGCTCATAGAAATTAATTTATGAATCAGGCAGCAAGTAAGATACTAAAACAATAATAAAATGGTTATAGTGGTATTCTGTTACAGTAATTGCTCAGTGTTAAGGTCACCTGTAGCTGATGCAGAGGACCTGGGTTTGGTTCCAGCACCCACCCAGTGGTTTACAACCATCCCTAACTCCATTTATGGAGGGATCTGCTGCTCTCTTCTGACCTCTGCGAACACCAGGCATGTTCATGCTCGCACATACATATATGTAGACAAAACCCTCATACATATAAAGTGAAATACATATTAAATAACAATTACTTAAAACTTTAAAACCATTCATGGTCACACATAATATTTACTCTGTCTTCTGACAGCTTCTTCCTGATTGGTTTGGGTAAGTTAGTTAGCTTCTCGAGCCTTAGGGGTTTAACCTCCAGAGGGCTGTGTGGTGCTGTCAGACTTGTTCTGAAGGGAAGTAGGTAGGTGGAGTGCCACGCACGTTAGTTCCTCATCTTGTTCAATCATTAGCAGATTTTCTTAAGTACTTTTTTTTTCATAAAGTAAGATTACACTACTAAGGTTGTAATAAGGAATAAGTAAAAAGCATCTTATACTTTTGCTTGTATTTTTTTTTCAAGATACAAACTTCCAGAAACCTTCAGAGTACAGTGTTAGGATGGTTTTGTTTTTATCTATTATTTTCCTCTTGCTCCTGTCTGGTTTTCATCACATCATATGCGATGTGTATGTGCTTCATGGCTGTATTAGGTACAATTCTCTTTAAGAACAGGCTCAGTAGACTAGATATATACTATATACATACACTGTAAAAGGCCACTCAGTAGGGTGGTTTACATGGTAGGGGCTGGGTGGCTCACCAATGGCCATCTATACAGGGCAGAGGCTGAAAACTGTAACTCCATGGAGCTGAATCTGTCAACAATCTCAACCTGACACCGAAACCTGGAAGTATGATGAAGACTTACTTGTTTCTAGTCTACCACAGTTCTGAGGAAAGCAGGAGGCTGGTGCCATCAGAGGACAGGGGCAGAGGCAGTGTAGCATGGCGGAAGCAGCAGCAGGAGGAAGGAGGGAGGGAGAGGTGCATTCACAGCAGCCAATGCACACACGGAAGCAACATAGATTTTTGCTCAGACTCTGTATCTGGGCCTCACATTGAGATGTGCATAACTCTGATAGAGGCTCTCTCACTCTCAGGTAACCCTTTTTGGAAATGTCCTCACAATCCCACCCAGGAGTGTTTTCTCTCAATCCCAGATCCTACCAAATTAAAATAAGTATTAACCATAGTGGTTATGCTGTGCAGGGTTATTGGAAAAGTAAGGTGGACATGTCAGAAATTTATTCTGTCAGTCACACTTGTTGCCTTGAGAGAAGTAAAGGGCGTGCAGTGCTTCTTCAGAGAACAGGCTTTTACTTCTTGTCTCTTGTGAGTAATAAGAAACTGATTGTCACATTAGCTCAATCCTGCAAAGTGTTAAAGCTTCTGGAGATTTGGAGTACAAATATCTCTTTGACATACTGTCTTATCCCCCTCTTTGGATACAGACCCAGTAATTGGAATCATGAGTAGGTCATAATTACATTTTTATCTTTTTGAAGATTTCCCCCCAAACATCTGGACTACTTACATTCCCATCAATATATGAACGCACTATTTATATTTTTTATTTTAGTTTAAATTATGTGTATGTGTGCTATCTGAGGGTGTGTGCACATGGGTGCAGATGCTTGTGGAGGCCAGAAGAGGGCAGCAAATTACAGGTGCATGTGAGTCATCCAACATGAGCGCTAAAACCTTGGCTTATCTGCAAGAGCAGTGTGTGCTCTTAACTGTTGAGCTTTTAATTTAATTTTCTTAAAAACTTTTTGTTTGCTATGTGGTTTTGCAGATTGATGTAGTCCCATTTCTTATTTTATTCTGTTGAGATCGAGGAGCTATAAGGTGAAATCCAGTGGCCAGTGATTTTTTAAAAAGTGCTTTATTTGTCCATTTCTATCACACATCTCAGCATCACCCACGGTCTGGTCTGGAAGTCTCCTTGTCTTTGTTCAGCTACTGTTCCTGTTTTAATTGCTCAGGAAGAACTTTGACAGCAGGAACTTTTCTCTGCGTTGGTGGAACCATGGCAAAACTTTAACTCCTACTTTTCACCATAGATATTTGCCTTCAAAGCAACCATCACCCCCAAACTCTTCATTAAAAGTGGAATGATAGGTTGTAGATTTTTAAACACGACACAGGAATTAATATGATATCAGTGAGATAGAAAAACTTATATTTTAAATACAGATTAACTAGAGTCAAAATGACAGCCTTATGGGAAAACAAAATTATGCCACAGAAAACAAAATCTACCTGTTTTGCTTTGTGTTTCACTTTTCATGTGGTCTTTGGTCTGTCAAAGAAAAGGGCAGTATTCAGCTTGTTATAAAATGTTTTTACAGTAGTTGACAAGCATTTATTACCTGTTTGGTTAGAATGAACACTTGGATATGACACTAATCAAATTTTTACAATTGTTCCACTTTCTGAGCTCTCAGAAAACATAAAACCAGCAATTTACAGGACTTAATCTTTTCCTCTTTTAAATACTTGATAGGGTCAGGTATTTGATCTGAGCATGAACTAAGCAAACACCTGCCACCTCTCACGGTGAATGAGGCTGCCAGCTGACCCAGCTGACCCAGCTGACCCAGCTAACCTATCTAATACAGCTAACCCAGCTAACTTATCTAACCCAGCTAACCTATCTAATACAGATGACCCAGCTGACCCAGCTAACCTAGCTTTACCACAGCAGACACTGGCTACAGATTTAAATGGTAAGCAGGAAACAGAGCTCCCTAGAGAAGCCATATTCCTTCGGAAAGCACGAATTGAATGCCTCCATATGCAGGCACTGTGTAAGGTACCACACAATAAAGATAAGGGACCATAGAATAAAGGAAAAATAAGCCATAGCCAGGGGTGTGTCAGCTAGCTTCTGGTCTAGGCTAACATTCATGTTTCTAGCATATCTCCCCAGTAGAATTAATTCAAAACTGTCTATTCCAATAGCTTAGTTTTCATGCACGTCTTCAATTGTTGTTTATTGGATGTCACAGATAAAATGTGTAATAACATAGTTATATTTCTTTCCCATGGGAACTTAAAATCAAGTTTGTAAGATAGATAGCGATTAAAATCATGTATGCACCACAGGGTAAAGGGGTTGGAGGCGTGGTCAGGACTTCTAGTTTCATCTTAGGACACACAAGAAGCATTTGGTGTGCTTTCTGTGGTTGAGTGAGGAGAGGGGTAGGGGGAGGGGGAGGGGTAGGGGGAGGGGGAGGGGTAGGGGGACGGGGAAGAGGAGGGAGAGGGAGGGGGACGGGGAGGGGGAGGGAGAGAGAGGGGGACGGGGAGGGGGAGGGAGGGAGAGGGGGAGGGGGAGGAATGGGGGGAGAGGGGGAGGGAGAGGGGGAGAGGGGGAGGGAGGAGGGAGAGGGTTTCTGACATGGTCTGAGACAATAAGTATTATAGTTAGATGACACTGGGCAAGTTAACTTCTCTAAACATAAATATTTGGGGTTTTTTTGGGGGGGGTTGAGACAGGGTTTCTCTGGAAATAGTCCTGGCTGTCCTGGAACTTTCTTTGTAGTCCAGGCTGGCCTGGAACCCACAGAGATCTGCCTGCCTCTGCCTCCTGAGTACTGGGATTAATGGTGTGCACCACCACGCCTGACTTAATATTTGTTTTAAATAGGGCAATGACAATACTTTTGTTGCTGAATGCTCTTGAGAAATTATGAAGTAATTAATTAAAAGTTATTATCCACTATGGAATATATGCTTATTATATGACATGATAAATAGGGTATGATTTAGGTATATGTGTGTGTAATATGAAATTACCTTGTAGAAAAGAGATTTGTATCACATGTTTATTATAGCACTGTCACAATTAGATATAAAATGAAAAGAACCTAAGTGTCTATTAGCTGAGTGAGGTATCAAGAACAGGTGGGAAACGGAAAAGCAGAATACTATTTGATAATAAAAAGAGTGAGGCCTTGTCACATATAACACTGTGCCTGCAACTGGAGACAGTTATCCTCAGTGAAGCAAACGAGGCACAGAGAGAGAAATGCTGCGCAGCCTCACTGATGTGTGAATTCTTCACTAAGCTGTTGAGACCAGGCTTACAGTTATCAGAGCCTGGAAAGAGTAAAGGGGATGGAATATAGGAAAAGTTTGATTAATGATCACAAGTTACAGATAAGAGAGGACAGTTCTGATGTGTTATTGAACAGAGCAGTCACTATAGACAACACACATTGTGTATGTATATGCATTTAAAAAGCTAAAAGAGCTTTAATATTTTCATTAAAGTGAAATTGTTCCAGGAGACATGTATTTGCTTACCTGATTTATATATGGATATATGTTTATTTAAATTTCACAAGGAGACTCAGTAATATATACAATTTAATGGATAAGTTGAAAAAGTTAATAATGAAAAAGTGATTGTGGTAACATCTGGGATTGTGTAACTACAAAACTATTATGATATTAAAGAGTACACCCTAGTATAATCTAATCTGTAAACAACATGAAGGCATGTATCACACTGGTCGAAACAGAGGAAGAAGGCAGAAAGATTTTTGTCTTTCTAGAAAAAGTAGTATGGTTCAGCAACAGATATGAGGAAGGGAGTAGAGAGGGTGTGTGTGAGAGAAGGGAATCTGATAGCAGCTATCCAACAGAGCCTCCAGAGAGGGAAGGAGGGCGGCAGAGTGTGGCCTGGCAGAGGCGGCAAGCCTGCTCTGGAATATGCTGGGCTTGAGGTAGTGATTTTGCGTTCTCTCAGTAGAAGTGTCAAGTGGGCAGTGCGTTTCACAGCTCTGCTGCTCGGGAGGAAGTGTGGGCTGTGAACGCAGGTGGTGACTGAAGGCGTGGGCGGGAAGGAGCTCTGCTTTGGCAAAAAGCACTGAGCAGGGTGGGTGCCGGGGCTGGGGTGGGATTTTGAGGAATGCTCTCACTTAGTGTCTGGAAGAAGGAAAGTGATATCAAAATGGTAAAACCACACCTTAGAAACAGCCAAGGGAGTGGGTGAAAAAGCCATGGTGTGTGTGTGTGTGTGTGTGTGTGTGTGTGTGTGTGTGTGTGTGTGTGTGTGTGTGTGTGTGTGTGTAAGCTCTTGAGGAGAAAGCTCAGAAGCCCATGGTGATCTTAAGTCATAGTACTGCTGTACTGCTTTTAAAAACTATTCAGTGTGTGGCAGTGGCTGAACTCTCCTCTTTCATGGAGCCGCTGGAAGAAGCACGCTCCTCCAGAAGCTGTGGGGGCAGCTGGCCTGCTTGCACATCTTCCCTAAGCTCCTCGCCAGGGACACGCACAGGCTAAATGCAGATCTCTCCTCCTTCCTCCCTTCCTCCAAGTCCAACCCACTAGTCCCAACCCCAGAGCTGCGGCAGCCCACCTGCTGAGGCTTCTCACCTCTGTCCCCATCATAGGAGACTAAGAAGATCCTGGTGGAACACCCAGCTGTCCACCTTCCTGTGACATCTCAGTCCCCCTCCCCTCAGCCCATCCTGTTCCTATTTCTTAGCTCCCAAGACCTAGGAACACATTTTACCAGGACCCCCAATGACCACATCTATCAGGATCCCAGAAAAATTTCCTCTCAGGCAACACCCAGCCACCACACTCTCCTAAGAACCAGGGAGGGCAACGGAGACCAAGGATAAACACCCTCCCAACAGAGACAGGACCAGATTACCAGCAGCTAGAATCACAGTCTTCCCAAACCCAGACGCCTGGACACCAGAATTGAAACAGAAGCAACAGCCAGGACAAAGTGTGTCCACTGGAGCCCACCAACCCAGCACGGCGGGGATTAAAGGCATGTAGCGCCACCCCTGGCAGGATTTTATTTTTCTTTTAAGTTGAACAGCATTCCATAGTGTATATGTGTAGTATTTGTTAGTTGTATGTGCTATTAAGAGTATCCGTGCGTCTCTTCTATTACGTGGTTTAGCAGCACTGCCACAGAGACGCGCAGCTGGGGAACTGCCTTTGCCCGGAGCTGTTCCAGTTCTAGTACTGAGTGTCTTCCATCTTCATCTGAGAGAAGGAACATGACGCTAAAATGAACCAAACCTTGGGAAGGACTGTTGTCAAACCAGAGGCCTTAATCTGTGGCAGCATATGGCAACGGCCAGAAGAGAACAAAGGGGGCAGGATGACACGAAGGCCTTAGAGTTGTGTTTCACGTGTGCCTTCCTGACCCCCAGGATACACAGCTGCTGAGGTTCTAGCTGCGTACTGTGCCTGTGCCTTTCATTTAGAAGTTTAAGTTTCTGCGTTCTGAATTGTTTTTACATTTGCTTCTGTTTCCCTTCGCCTATGCCTGTTCTAAGTGGATGCGTCTGTACCCAATGCTAATCGTGCCTTTGATCTTTAATAAGTTGTCATATCCATTTATCATTCTCAACAGCTTCCACTTTCAATGCTAAGACTGTCAGTGCAATATAAGACCAGTAATTGGTAAGCATCCATCATTTCTAAAGCGATGTGTCACTAAGTTCTTGGCACTCCACAGCAGTTCACTAACCTGAGTCTTGTTGAGTCAGAATTAATGTCAAGTGGCTTTGGTTCTGTTTACATTGATGTAAAAGAATTCAGAGGGAAAAGCCTACCTCAAGCATTGAGATTTTTACTAAACCATTTATGTAAGCAAACGGGCGTTGTCAGACCGGACCCTCAGCGTTGCAAGCATGCCTGGCTGACGAATCAACTGCCTGTTGTCGTACTGTCATTAAGATGGAGAGATAGGCTAAGTGAACCACAAGGGGACAGCCGCATGGTAATTGCAGAAGCTGCTTTTCTCTCTGGGATGGAAACAGTTTGGGATGCAGCCAACAGTGACCTGTTAAGAATCTCTTACTGAAGCCCGGTACACTTACAAAACACATCCGATATTCCCTCGCGGTTCCCAAATGCGTGTTGGCCTCATCCTAGGAATGGTCACCTTATGCCAATATATAAAATACAGGAGAAAAGGAGCATAAACGAAGGGGTCCGTGTTGCACTCAGCTTCCACCATAGAATTTTATTTGCCTAGGAGAAGCAAGGCAGCTGACCCGGTGAAGGCCCTGCGTCTCCCCTGGCATTCTATGAGGTGTCCCCTGAGACACCGCAGTTGACTGTGAGGTGAATTTACACAGGCATGGAGACCTTCCTCGTTCTAGCTTGAGAAGAGGCAGGAGCAGCACAAGTGGCTGAATAATTGGGTTTCCAGAATCTATTAGCAAACTTCTACACTGGCTTTTGGAAGTGCTTCAAAATCTCCACCGTTGCCGTTTCCGGTCACTGCATGGCGCTTGGTGTCATGTGGAACTCTAAATGTAGCTGGCCAAGCGATCAACACAAGCTAATAGAGAGTCAGGAGTAAGGGCGTCTGTGACAAGTGCGTGCATCAGAAGGAAAAGCCACACAGAGAACTCTCAAGCTCCCTTTCACTTCTCTTGCTCGGTTTTATGCTCTTTCTATTGACTGGCCCAATGTAAAAACAGTGACCGTCTCTTCAGTTCTGGTTACTAGGACCCTGTTACTATTGCACCCAAGCCAAGATGGACTCGGGGAATAGTTTTACTATACATTTGCCCATCCTCTTCCACAGATCAGTGAGGATGGCCCTGTAGCTCAGCGTTTTATTACTACCTGGTTCGATATGTTCAGAGGGTGATAAATTAATAAGCCCAAAACAATGGTCACTTGGCTTGAAGATATGATAGGAAAGGAACATAAAGACAGAACATTATATTTTAGGAAGGAACATAGTTACGTAGGTGGAAGCATACAGAGTGCTCAAGGCACTTTTCTCTTCTTTCTCTGGAGTCAAAGATTCTTGTAACTCACCTGACTCAGTGGCGTTTCCAGTCATCAGCAACGGCAACTGCTCAGTGCCTGAGCAAGGCTCACTGCCAGTGAACCCCACAACCCTCCCCTTTAACTGTGGCCACATGGTATCAGATGAATGGCATCTGGAAAGAGGGAGCAGCTATTTAATTGATACAGGTTCAGACTCTTGACTTGAGTGATCTTGTCTGGCTGTCTTTATCAGTAACCATGGTGGAAAAATTGTCATATTTTCAAAGCAATGTATGTCAACACTCTGTAACAGTGCTTATGCAGTGGATACATTTAGATCTTATTAGGCAATTAACTGATAATGGGTAAAATTAACCTTAAGTGTATTAGTGCGTTTTCTACTATGAGCTATCTCCTCTACCCCAAATACAATTTTATTTAAGAATATCTACACTTAACAATATAATGGTGTGGCTGAGAAACTGACTAAGCCATTAAATGTAGATGCTTAAATGTTGCGTGGGCATTGGTGGCCATCTGTAATTCCCGCCATGGAAGACAGAAAGAGGTGATTCCCTGAACAGGCTGGCTCATGTTACTAGCCATATCCAGGAGCTCTGGGTTTGATTGAGAGACCCTGCCTCAAATAGTTATGTAGAAGAGAGTCATTGAGGAATATTCTTGTTGATAATCTCAGGTTTTTACATGCACACATCTTTATGTTCATGTACACCTTCATCAAAATACATATAAATATGTACACCACACATATGTACATGCAAAAATTAATCTAGGTATAACTTATTAGAAATATACACAAATGCACACACATAAGTATTAAAAGTTAACTATAGTACAAAGTTGGAAGGGAAATTATTCAATTTAATATTTGCTTTTAGTAGTGTGTGATAGAAAGTGATCTTGTGTGGCTGGAACACAGAGGGGTGCTTTAAGTACCATAGCCTTGAAAGAAAGCAAGTTAGCATTAAGGAGTCACCGACTGAGAGACCAGCTCAAAGCAATAAATCTAATATGTATTAACCATAAAGAAATAGACTTAGATGTTTATGTCTGGTTTAGACATCCTGGCCAGAAAAACTCTTAAATTATTCAGTTCCCTTCACCTCTCATATTTTCTTCCCTAAGCCCAAACTAGATAAAAAAAAGATTGGTACAATTCTGCATAAATGTGAGTGTGGCTGTGCCTATTGCAGGCCACCACAGACAGGACAGACCAATTGCTCTTTTCTATTGGGTTAATAAACAGTTTAGGTTGGTCATGCTTGCCTGCATCCTTTGCCACACTGACCACCATGATTAATACGACAGATATCCTCTTATACCGAGACCTCGTAGTTCATCTCTACTCATGAGGAGTCCAAACAGCCAGAGACCACAGAGGGCTGTCTGCAGCTTAAAGGCCGTTCCCAGGAGAGGCTTACAGGAGTCACCAGGTCCAGCGTCCTTCTCATATCCAAGGGGAGTAGAATTTTATAGCACTAACTGACTTTACCAAGAACACACAAGATAAGAAGCAGGACAGTAGATGTGGAGTCAGAACCTAAGATTTTTCTCAGTGCCATTTGGGGAAAAATTCTTTTAATTTTGTAGAATTATAGTGATGCTCTAAAGTTTGAAGTAAGCGTTTAGGGAAAAAAAGGTATACGTGAAAAAAGAGCTAACATGGCTTTTGTTGATCTCTTGAGTAAGGTGCCTGGGCTACCTGAATAAAAAGAAACTTGTCACCATAGTTTTGTGGCAGCAAGATGGCTGCTTCTCTGCATCATCTTGTTTGGCGTCAGCGTTTGGCTATTTCATCAAACACTTGGTATGCATGTGTCTGTGACAGTACTGTCGGGAGACATGGAAGTTGGGGTTGGTAGACTGAGGCGAGAGGATTGCCTTCCGTACTTGAGAGGTTCAAATCCACTGCGCTTACAGCTTGATTAGGACAGGAAGCCTGGCCTTCGTGTAGCAGCAACAGCCCATTCCCCAACTGTGTGAGCTTGGACTGCAGTCTCTTCAGGCTTCTTGATTCAAACTGAAACTGAACTATTCACCCATCCTCGAAGTCTGACCCCTCGGCCTCCATTTCTAGACTGGAACTGAAATGGTAGAATTATCCTGGGTTTTGGCCCTTCAGGTTAGAATGAGGGATCCAGAGTGTCTCCTGCATCTCCATCCTGCTTATGAATGTCTTGTGAGCCTTCATAACCACCTGACGTAGTCCATCCCCCGCAGGCAGAGCTCTGATGGGTCCAGTTAAATTTATTAATATGGAGGATGCTTCAGTTTTGCACAATTCTGTCCCAACATTAGCACTTCCTTGAAAACTCAACAATAAAAACTTACAACTTTGCTCTGCTCAGGCAACTACATTAAAAAATGCTTTCCTCGTATTTATTTTTATAAGTGGAATTTCATAACTCTACCTATTAAAAAGACAGTTTTAATACAGGATTGCATAATTCCTACCACATGTGAGATGAAAATTGCGCAGAAACCCACAGTAATGAATTAAAATCCTACCAATACAACTGCTCTGCCTATAAATAGACAACTATTTTCATTTATAGCTGAACACAGACATGCTGTGCTATGTTTGCAAATGACCTGATTGGTTCAGGATAATAAATTGCTGAGATATTCAAAGGAACACGTTCTTTGGCTTGCAAACTCTAATAGGAGGAGGATAACAAGAGTGGAGACGCACAGAGCATCAATTATCCCCCGATAGAATACAATCTTAAGGGTCACCTCCTTAGGTACAGAAAAGCCAAAGGCATCATTTTTTTCTCTAAGGAAGTTGCAAAGCTCCATTTAATGCTCAGTCATTTGGCAAACACATTGGTTAGTGTCTTTAAAGTTAAAAAGTAAAGTGAAGGAGAAATAGTTGCTGTGAAATTCAGCAGTGAAATTTAAGGCCTGTTCTCTATTACGGAGCTAGCATAGCGGATACCTGAAAACCAAATTATCCTAGTTAGAGTTTCTACTGCAGTGAAGAGACGCCATGATCATGGCAACTCTTATAAAGGAAAACATTTACTAGGACTGATTTACAGTTTCAGAGGTTTAGTATGTTATTTGTCATGGTGGGAAGCATGGAGGCATGCGGGCAGACACGGTGCTGGAGAGGGAGCTGGGGGTTCTACAGGCAGCTGGAACATAGGGTGACACTGGGCCTGGCTTGAACAGCTGAAACCTCAAAGCCCACCCCCCGGTGACACGCTTCCTCCAACAAGGCCACGCCTCCTAATAGTACCACTCCCTCTGAGCCTATGGGGACCATATTCATTCAGACCATCACACAAGGTAGACACGGAGGAAGAAGCAAAGATGCTGAGCAGGTGAATTGCACAGAGTTTCGGCACACATTTCCGTGGACTGTCATCGGAACTCACAAAGCTTCTGTGTTTGGAATGTATGACAGGTAGATTACGTCACTCAGGTCACCCATGGGAGGGTTTACAATAATGGCGATTTTCATCTGTGTTGCCGTGGTCCCCTACCCTCATTTCGTCTTCAGCTTATACACAGATACATGACTACCAACTTTATGTATCATTATTTAAATGGATACCTAAGCATTTTAGATTTAATGTACACAAAACTGAAAATGTCTACCTTCCCTCACACCTGCTCATCCTCATTTTCTTTCAATAGTCATAAAATTTATTTTTCCATTATTTTAAGTGTGGAAATGATCTTTTGCTGTTTCTTTTACATCCCACACTCGGTCTATCAGATGCCCTCACAGTTTTGTTTCCAAATGTTTCTAAAATCCAGTCACTTTTCAGTGCATTTCTACCTGATATAAAAAGGAAGCAGACTGACATGTGAGCCGAGACAGCCCATCTGTTGAGGTGACTCTTGTTAAGCCTTTGGCTATTGGGAAAAACGTGAGAAGGCTGAGCAGAACTGGAGTTGGCCAGCCCCGTGTGCTGGGCTATGTGCTGGAGATGGGGTGATGAGCCAGTCACAGGATTTAGAGCTAACTGCCCAGGCTCACCTAGACCAATGTTCTCAACCTCGCTAATTCTGAGCCCCTTTACTACAATTCCTCATGGTGTGGTGACTTCCAGCCCTAAAATTATTTTTGTTGCTACTTCGTAACTTTAATTTTGCTACTCTTATGAACCTAATATAAACATCTGTGTTTTCTGATGGTATTATGTGACCCTGTGAAAGGGTTGTTTGGACCCTCAAAGGTGATGAGAACTGCCAATCTAGATGATAATCTAAGATAGGAGATAGATAATCAGAAAGCAGAGGAGGCACTGATTGTTTTAAGTTGCGTAAGTGGAGTTAACAGGACAATAAAATTGAAAAATCCAAATTCTAGTTTAGACATCCAGAAAAGATATCTTTGAGGAGGTGATGATTAGATGGGGCCTGTGGAAGACCATCCTGCCTTGTCGAGTGTGTGGGTAGAGACTGCTGACTGAGTGCGGGCCATGCAAGGCCCAGACAGAGAGAGATCACTCTGTGTGCGATCATAAACAAGGTGGTTAGTATGCCTGCCGCCCAGCAGTGGGAGAGGGAGAGGGCAAGGCAGGTGAAGTTGCCACTGACCCAGGCCAGGCAGGGGTCAGGAATCTGAACTAGCACTTCCAGTTTTACTCATGGGGCAGAAGGAAGTGCCCAGAGGGCTTTGTTTTTCATTGGTTATTAGGGAATTTCACATGATGCACGCCAGCTACCCTTACTTCCCACTCCAGGGGAGTGACAAGGCTGACTTACCTCTAAACGCAATGACTGCAGCCTGAAGGTCATAGCTGAGCCAATATTTCTCTTATCCCATTTCCCTTTCAAAATTAAAACTGGTCATCAAGCTGACCTGGGCATATACTAATTATCTACAGCACTTTCTCTGCCAGAGTTCTTTCTCCCAGTGAGTGACAAGGGCAGCCCATGCCAGCTGAAAACCACTGGTAAACCACTTCCGGCCTGATGAGGGCAACATTTGACCAAGTCATTGAAATAATAAGAAACATAAAGAATACTTGAGTATTACTGTTCTTACTTTCTTATAATCCTAAAACATCAGACTGTTGAAGGTGGAGTATAATTTTGGGTAGTTTATTTACTACTCAAGTATTTGTAGCTTATTTACTACCAAAGGTACTTGTATTATTTAATTTGTTTTGTTTAAAACTACACCATACTCTTTAATGGAGCTTATAGTGAAAGCAAAGCCCACAAAGCTATCAATAATATAAAAATATTTTATGTCTTAATAATTATTCATGTGTGTATAGTTGTGATATTTACTATCTTAATGACAATAATTAGTTCACCTATTTCTGTGACAGTCATGTCTTTTTCTTACAACAAAATTTTCAGTGGTCAACTAGGAATATTTTTATTTTGACGTTGGTTTTGGCTCTCAAATGCATTTTAATTTGCATATACATTTTATCCTTGAGTACCTCTGGCTACCCTTACTATTCGCAAACTAATTCAATAGAACTCTATTAAAACGCAAAAGAAATAAAACAGAGCTCCCTTCTACATCTGAATGCCGAGCTCCATTATGCTCAAGCAAAGACATGATGAGGGGCCTTCCATGCCTGCTTTAACCCTTTTTATAATTTGCCACATTCAACTGATAGTTGTGGAAGCATCCACTCACAGTGCCTTCATGAGATTTCTCTTTTGTAGCTACTTAAATTGTTAAAGAGGTTCTTGATGGCCCATTATCTACTGGCCCTATAGAATGATTTTTAATGGGAGAAATTCTCCATTTAGGGCTATTTGTAATTAAGTTATTTCTCTTTTCCCTAAATCATCATGTATAGAAACACCCTTAAAAAGATGACCCCACACTGCCTCCATCCTGAGCCTCCATCCTCAGCTATGCCTTTGTGAAATAAATTTGTCTCATGAAAACCTATGCTATAACTTTTAAATGAAGACACTAAAAAGTTTTAATCCCTGATTATATTTAAAATGGCATTTTAATTCCCTCTTAAGTGTTATATGGCATGATCCTGAGGACAAACCATAATGGTTAATTATGATCAAACTAATTACTATTTACATTTTACTTTCCTCCTCTAGTTCCTCCATAAAGATAAGCTAATTGATAGACGAGACACCGATACTTTGTATCCAAAGGGTTCAGCTCATTGGTCATTTATGCTTCAGTTTACAGTAAGCGCTTCTGTGACATTTCCACTAGGACATGCGCCCCCCTTTCTGTTCCAGTGTGAGCATGGAGAAGGTGTTTTCACACCATTAGGTTTTGCCAGAGTCTTAAAAGAGTGGAAAGAATGTCACTTTCCTTAGTGGAAGCAATTTGGCAAGTCACCATGGATAAACACTGTATAAGTAAATAAGTAAAATAAACACTTCTAAAAAAATGTAGGGCGCACTGCAAAAACAGGCACACTGTTTCATGTCTTGCGTTTTTACCAGTTCATGAGGATTTTAGGAGAGTGGTGGGAAGTTCCTTGCATAATGAAAGAACTATTTCTAGGCCAGATGGAAACTCAGAGTCTTGCAATTTCGTGATTCAAATCGTCTTGTTAGTTCTTGTTGGTCTAGTTGGTCTAGTTCTTCTTTCTAGCTCCATGATGCTTTGATGAGTTTGGGGTCCTCAACTTTAGGGCAAGCACACACTAGCCTAACCTCTGGCCCTCAAAAATATCTATTGCGAACAATTATTTGGTCTCGTTATCCCATCAGGTGGGCATAGCAAGGATTTTTGCCAGCTGAATTATCTCCCCAGCTCTTAGTCATTTGTAAAATGACAAAAATTCAATGTTTTAATTTATTACATCAAGAAAGAAAAGGAAATTAAAATTTTCTGTAAGATAAAAGACAATGGAAACGCAGCACACCACAGCCAGTGGGACGCAGCCAGGGCAGCTGCAAGATGACAGCTTATAGCAGTGAGTTCCACATGGAAGAAGAAAGAAAAGGACCCTAATAAAGCACCTAGCACTACAGCTTGAGGATCTAAGAAAACAAAGGATGGAGACTTAGGAGTGTGGTGCTGATGCTCGCTCCTGAGGGTGAGCCTGCAGAGGGCGATGTGGGTGAAGGTGAGCCTGCAGGGGGCGATGTGGGTGAGTGTGAGCCTGCAGAGGGTGATGTGGGTGAGTGTGAGCCTGCAGAGGGTGATGTGGGTGAGGGTGAGCCTGCAGGGGGCGATGTGGGTGAGGGTGAGCCTGCAGGGGGCGATGTGGGTGAGTGTGAGCCTGCAGGGGGCGATGTGGGTGAGGGTGAGCCTGCAGAGGGCGATGTGGGTGAGTGTGAGCCTGCAGAGGGTGATGTGGGTGAGGGTGAGCCTGCAGGGGGCGATGTGGGTGAGGGTGAGCCTGCAGGGGGCGATGTGGGTGAGGGTGAGCCTGCAGGGGGCGATGTGGGTGAGTGTGAGCCTGCAGGGGGCGATGTGGGTGAGGGTGAGCCTGCAGGGGGCGATGTGGGTGAGGGTGAGCCTGCAGGGGGCGATGTGGGTGAGGGTGAGCCTGCAGGGGGCGATGTGGGTGAGGGTGAGCCTGCAGGGGGCGATGTGGGTGAGTGTGAGCCTGCAGAGGGTGATGTGGGTGAGTGTGAGCCTGCAGAGGGCGATGTGGGTGAGGGTGAGCCTGCAGGGGGCGATGTGGGTGAGGGTGAGCCTGCAGGGGGCGATGTGGGTGAGTGTGAGCCTGCAGAGGGTGATGTGGGTGAGGGTGAGCCTGCAGGGGGCGATGTGGGTGAGGGTGAGCCTGCAGAGGGCGATGTGGGTGAGGGTGAGCCTGCAGAGGGCGATGTGGGTGAGGGTGAGCCTGCAGGGGGCGATGTGGGTGAGGGTGAACCTGCAGGGGGCGATGTGGGTGAGGGTGAGCCTGCAGGGGGCGATGTGGGTGAAGGTGAGCCTGCAGGGGGCGATGTGGGTGAGGGTGAGCCTGCAGGGGGCGATGTGGGTGAGTGTGAGCCTGCAGGGGGCGATGTGGGTGAGGGTGAGCCTGCAGGGGGCGATGTGGGTGAAGGTGAGCCTGCAGGGGGCGATGTGGGTGAGTGTGAGCCTGCAGGGGGTGATGTGGGTGAGTGTGAGCCTGCAGGGGGCGATGTGGGTGAGGGTGAGCCTGCAGGGGGCGATGTGGGTGAGTGTGAGCCTGCAGGGGGCGATGTGGGTGAGTGTGAGCCTGCAGGGGGTGATGTGGGTGAGTGTGAGCCTGCAGAGGGCGATGTGGGTGAGTGTGAGCCTGCAGGGCGCGATGTGGGTGAGTGTGAGCCTGCAGGGGGCGATGTGGGTGAGGGTGAGCGAGCCCTGGAGGATGCCAGTCCCTGACATAAATAGATTGGAAACTTGTACTTAGAAACTCCACAGTGGCTCTGTGGAGGGTCTCATGGGGCCTCCAACCTGGCTTCTTCTGTAATGATCTCTTTTTTCTTTTCTGCCTTAAAATCTATGACAAGAAGCAAGAGACTCATGTCCCAACCTCTGCTCCTAATTCCACAACACATTAGAAGCAAAAAAAAAAAAAAAAAAAAAAAAAAAAAAAAAGAAAGGGAGAGAGAGAGAGAGAGAGAGAGAGAGGAGAGAAAATAAAAATAAGAGTGGCGATATATAAAATATGGAAAAAACATTACAAATGATTGCAGAGAAAAAGAATTGTGCTTTTGGAATGAAAATGAAACAACAACAACAAAAAACATTAGACTGAACAAAAAATTCATGTGAGTTCAGAAATGCAAAGTAGAGATGTTGCAGATGACACAGTAGAAGTCCAGAACGCCACAGGTGCTATCAACAATTATGTGTGAAACTAGGAGAATCTGGATGATAGTCAATATATAAGAATTAATTTATGCTATGACCATATAGTAGGGGAGGAGGTCCCCCTTGGTCACAGACATACGGGAGAGGAATAGGGTGAAAGAGGGAAGGAGGGAGGAACGGGAGGATACAAGTGATGGGATAACAATTGAGTTGTAATCTGAATAAATTAATAAAATAAAAAAACACAATTCAAAAAATAATTTATGAATAAACAGAAGAACTGGACAGAAAATTAATAAGTAAAGAGGGTTGTGGGGAGATGACTCTGTGGGTAACATACTTACCTCAGAAGTACATGGTCTGAGTTCAGATCCTGAGCACCCATGTGAAAAGTGCTGGCTTCTGTGCACACGCATGTGTGCACATGTACACACACACACACACACACACATACACTCATGCACATAATTAAATGAATAAACAATAAATGTAAAGGTATAGAAACAGTAACAATGTTCCCATCAAACAAAAGTCCATGTCCTTACTGTTTCATTGCTGAATTTCAACAGCTGTTTAAAAAGTCAATGTCAACCCTCAAACTCTTCCAATAAAACTGAACTGATATTTCACAACTCATTCTGTCTCCACCATTTATTCCAATATCAAAAATCAAAGAAAGACACTAAAACAGCAATAAAAAGCAAGCAAGCAAGCAAACAAACAAAACAACAACACTAAGCTAACTTCCTTGCTAAACATAAAGAAAAACCTCAGTAAAATACTACCATACAACCCAAGAACCGTGTCTGTGTGTGTGTGTTGCTGTTGTTGTTCAAACCCCCTGCCTTGTGCATGCCAGGCAAATGTTATACCACTGAGCTATGTCTTGTGTGTGTGTGTGTGTGTGTGTGTGTGTGTGTGTGTGTGTGTGTGTGTTTGTGTGTGTGTTGTGGTGTTCAAACCCCCTGCCTTGTGCATGCCAGGCAAATGTTATACCACTGAGCTATGTCTTGTGTGTGTGTGTGTGTGTGTGTGTGTGTGTGTGTGTTGTGGTGTGCAAACCCCCTGCCTTGTGCATGCCAGGCAAATGTTATACCACTGAGCTATGTCTTCGTTCCTATACAGTATGTTAAAAACTTATTCGTTATAGGCAAGTGGAGGCTAGCCCAGTGATTGTTCAATATATGCAAGTCAATATATGTGATACATTGGATTAGCAAAATAAAAGCAAGGCAACATGCTCGTTTCAATAGATGAACAAAAGATATTTGGCAACTTTCAATATTCCTTCATGATTGCAACTCTCATGTCATGGGGATATGGAGGGTATGTGTGGACTCAGGCAGAGCTGGTTATGGTGGATATACACCTAATGTCACATGGGGATGTGGAGGGTATGTGTGGACACAGGCAGAGCCAGTTATGGTGGAGGCACACCTAATGCCACATGGAGTAGGAAATGTTTGAAAGCGTTCCCTTTGATATTTCTATTTCCCACCCAATATAGAACAACAGTCCTAGCCAGAGCAGTTAGGCAAGAAAAACCATAAAGGCACCTAAGTTGGAAGGGAGCAAATTAAATAGTTTGCAGATAACATAATCCCAGCTCGTCTAAGTTGTTTGTGGCTTCTTTGCTCAGAGCCTAATCTGAAAAAGTCACCATTGATTCTGTGAAATAAAACTGCATTCATGATCATTTTAAATGGTTAAAGAGCCTAGATGGTGTCCAAGTAAATTTAACATAACTAATTTAAACACATAGAAATGTTAAAAATTCAGAAAAAAACCCTATACAACAAAACTGCCAAAATAAATTTTAAATTCTTAGCAAAACTTCTAGGTTTCCTCAGATTGTTGTGAATTGAAGGGTTGGTAATTCTGCTGTTTGGTAGCAATTTCCTAAGAAATCATGCTATTAAAGTTCATTGCATGTGAAGCACAAGTGAAAAAAAGAACCACTGGGCTGGGATGGTGTTTGAAGATCTATTATTTCTTTCTCTGCATAAGGGAGTCTGCATCTTGAAAATTGCATAATATTTATGTTCTCCTATTAGTATTTGGTCTGAGTGTGGAATAGACAAGCTCTCTGCCATTTGGGTTACAATAAAGAGAAAGGGTGCAAGTGTGGTACTAACTTAATGGCATTTAAAAAATTCTTACAGTGGGTCAGGAAATAAAATATTGTACCCAATCTATGTTGCGTTGACCACATCATGTCTGTCAATAGGTATTCCTAACTCATTACATCTATGGGTTATGGCATCTTACATTTTCTGTATGTTTTCATTTCAACACACTTTTACCACAAAGTAAGACACCGGGCTAAGTGCTATGTCTCCTTTAACCAGTGAGCACATTTTCCTTTTGTTCTGTTCCCTAAGAGAGGTAGTCTCTGAAACACGATTATTATTTTAGAATAGGTCTGTGGTTATTGGACTTTGGTGCACATTAGAATTACCCGAGAGTTTTTTTTTTTTTTTTTTTTTTTAATGAATCTTGAAGTCAAGGCATAGGCAAATTAAATCAGACCCTTTGGAAGTGGAATCTGGACAGTGTTACTGTGTTAAAATCCCAAAGGTAATTCCAATGTACAAGCAAGTTTGTAACAAAATGGAATAAACAGAAGGAGAATGCTGAAACATTAGGCTAAATGCAGAGCTAATTTTAAAGATAATAGTAGTAATAATTATTACTGAGGTGGGAGTCTCACACTGTTGTCCAGGCTGGCTTTGAGCTCCTGTGGCCCAAGCAATTCTGTATTAGATCCTCAGTTGGCTGAGAGTCCGGCCTGTACCTTTAGTACTTACGATAAATAACTTAACTGTACAAATTTATAGGGAGCTATATGATAATTTGATAGATGTATGTAGTGATTAATAATTAAATCAGTAGAGTTAACTTTCATATTTCCATGAACACTTAAACAAGTAACACTTAATAGTTGTATATGTATACAGTTCTCCTGAGGTATTTTAGTACATGTTTGCTGTATGTATAGATCAGAATAATTACTTTTGCTAAACTTTTGCTGTCTCCTTACTAGTTCATAGTTGGCCTTAACACCTGTAGAACAGCTTTCTCTTCAGAAAGTCCTTGTGATTTAGTGTTTCTGACAGTGGGCCACATCAAAAACTAGGGAAAATATTTCCAGATGTTTTCTTGGCAAAAAATTTCAGGAAGTCATCCCAAGGCTCAGGAAATAAGATAATAATAATATCTATAGTATGTGCCCAGAGGGCCTGCTGCTAATATCTGTAGGATGTGCACAGAGGACCTGCTGCAGACCGGGTAGGCTCTGTATTTGCTGGTTCAGTCTCTGTGAGCTCATATGCGCCTGTCTTAGTTGATTCAGAGGGCTGTGTTCCCCTGGTGTCCTTCATCCCTCTGACTCTTACAATATTTCCACTTCTTTAGGATTCCCTGAGCTCTGAAGGGAGGGATTTGATCGGGACTTCCACTGTAGACTGACTCTCTCTCTCTCTCTCTCTCTCTCTCTCTCTCTCTCTCTCTCTCTCTCTCTCTTTCTCTGCATGTCTGGCTGTGGGTGTCTGCATCTGTTCTCATCTGCAGCCAGAGAGTTAGGCACTAGTCTATGATTACAGCAGGCTATCTGTAGGAGTCATTTTATCACTACTTTCTTTTTTTCTTTCTTCTTTCTTTCTTTCTTTCTTTCTTTCTTTCTTTTTTTTTCTTTCTTTCTTCCTTTCTTTTAGGTCAGAAGTATTTTTGTTTTACCTTAGGTCTCTGTGCTATATACTCCTCAGTTCTTGGTCACCCAAGCAGTAGCGGGTGTGGGTCCCATCTCACGGAGTTGACTCTAAGTCAAATCAGACAGTGGTTGGCTACTCCCACAAGCTTTGTGCTACCCGTGCCCCAGCATATTTCGCAGGCAGGACAGCATTGTAGAACAAAGGCTTTGTGCCTGGGTTCATGTTTGCATTTCTCTTTGGGAAGCCTGAGAAGTTCCACCTCGTACCCAAGACATTAGAATGTGGAGGTGAACGTTCTGTGTAGGCACCAGCTCAGTGAGCTGTGTGGCTGTTGTCCTCAGCAATGCGAAGAGCAACCTGTCTATTGGATGAAACTCAGCCCTGGTACTGGCAGCTTTGCTTGGCGAGATGGAGAGGGTCTGTCAGGGCTCTCATCAGTATTTGGAGACTTCATTAGGATCACCTTCATATCACCTTCATGCATTTTAGAGACTTCCTCACTGAAATCGGTTTCCATTTCAGCCTTCAAATGCCCCTCAAGTCTAGCTGTCTCTTTCCCTACATTTCCTTCCTCAACCTCATCTCCCCTTCCTCCAACCCAATCCTCTGTTCCAGTCTTCCCCCTCCCCCACCCATGAAAGCTATTCTGTTTCCTCTTCCCAGGGAGATCCATGTATCCCCTCCCCCCTTGTCCCTTCCTTTATACATAACCTCTCTGGCTCTATGTACTACAGCTTGGTTATCATTTATTTAACAGCGTGAGTCACAACCACTAGGCAGGGAAAGAGCTAACTGGGAGGAGCATGGGTTTTTGAAACCTTAACCCCCACCTCCAAGACACAGCTCCTCCAACAAGGGCACACACCTCCTAATCTTTCTTGAACAGTTTCACCAACTGGGGAGCAAGTGTTCAACCAAATCAGCCCACGGGGCCATTCTCAATCAAACCACCGCACTGAGTGACACATTCTAAAAAGGAGGCTTGAGTCCAGAGGAGAGATGTTGGTGTGTAGGGAAGTGAGCACCGTGGTGCAGGGAGATCTGAAGAGCGTTTGCTGCAGGAGAGAACAGTACATGTGGTTCTGCTAGGGGACAACAGGGGTCAAGAGTGTAGAGGTCGCTAGAGAGATACAGGTGACAAACAGGAGACAACGTGAAGTACTCCAGATTAATATATTGGTGGGACTGGATTTGGGGTATTGAAGTTTCTCTTTCCTTGGCCTCTTCGCTAAGCCTCTCTCTTTACAATTGTCCTTTCCACAATTTCATTTCTTTACATATTTTCATTGTGTACTATCCTTTCATATTATCTGTAGAATTACTGTAATAGTAGACTAGTATTATGTGGGTAATAAATAGTATATGTATATACATATATATGTATATATACATAACGCATACATATCCCTTAATCTCCTTTAAAAGTATTTATTTTATTTTACACATTATGGGTGTTTTTCCTGCATGTAAGTTTTTATACCACATTTGTGCTGTATGTGTGTTGGCCAGAGGTGAGTATCCTGGGAATGAGTTACGGACAGTTGTGAGCTGCCATGTGGGTGCGGGGAGTTGAACTGGGAGTTCCCAGAGCCCTTAAGCATGGACACATCATCTCTCTGGCCCCATGTTTTGAAGTTTTTAATATAGAAAGTCTATCTCTCAGTTACCTCTAGTTTTGTATTAATTATGGCGCTATGGAGAACAATATTTTCAACATTTGTTTTTCAAAATGTTCACTATTAGTGTACATAAAAATAGTTGAATTGTGATAATGACACTTATTTTCTTAAACCTTGGTGACTGTATTTTTGTTTGTGTTCATGTAAATCTTGAGTATTCATAGTGTTTAACACCCCAGATTATATCATTTGCCAACTGTGTTTCCTTTCTCTTCATGATTTGCGTGTTGTTACTTTCCTTACATGTTTGGCCACGTTGCAACACCATTGCAACGCTAAACAGGCGTGACAACAATAGGTGTCTCTTCATGTCTCTAACACAAGTATGATGTCATCTGTGGGCTTGACACTAGGGTCTTTTCTCTGACTGAGGAAGGGCGTTGTATTTCTCAGTGCATTTGATATGAAGTGTGACCCAGTTTGTGTTGTTTCATTTTAGTGAAATTTCTTTTTGTGTTTTGGGCAAGATGATTGTATACTTTTTGTTCATTATTAAGTTGATAATTATGTAGTACATCAACACATTTCCAGATGTTCTGACAACTTTTCTCTTGGGCAAAAAAATATTGTTAATTATATTGATGATTACTCCAGTTTTAGAGTGTAATTTTTTTTGTACACACTATTTAGTTTTCTAGGATTTGTGCCTTTCCCCCCACCTTGGTTGGGACTATTAATTTATTTTCTTTGTTACTTGTTATTTCTTTTGGTAGGGACTATTAATTTATTTCCTATGCTATTTACCTATTCTCATAGACTGAGATGAGGCATTATCTACTTTCAGTACAGAAAGTATGAAATAACTTAAGTCTAAAAATAGCCAATAGAATTCACGAATGTTGGCGTTTGGTGGGAATCTTGTTTGATACATTTTCATGTTACTGTTTAATTCCCTTAGCTTATTATAGGTGTTTTAAATTGATTATTGTGACATCTTTTTCTATATTCTATTTTTGCTTTATTAGTATTTTTTTCATTTTAAACAGGTTAGAGTGTCTGTCTGTGTGTGTGTGAATCTGTGTGCATCCATGGCTTGGATGACAGAGAACAACTTTCAGCACTGGTGTTTGCCTTTCCACCTTGTTGGAGGTAGCATCTCTATGTGCTCTGTAAGCCTGGAGGGCTGTCCCTGGACCTTCCAGCCATGCTTTGTCCCGGCCCCCTCCTTCCAGCGGAAGTGTGATGGGGTTACAGACAACCCTCATGCAGTGTATTTGAATCACATTTCTCCCCCTTCCCCAACTCCCCCAAGATCCTCCCCCCTTCCTACCCACGCAACTTCATGCTCTGTCTTTCTTCCTCCCTCTTTCAGAAAAGAACAACCCCCACCATGAAAGCTCAAAACCAACCAAGACAAAACAAAACCCAGTAAGATAAAAAGAACAGCAAAATAAAACAAAACAGAAAGCACAGGAAACCCAAGGGGTCCGTTTTGTGCTGTGCAAATACTCCACAGCATGAGAGTTGCTCTGAGGCGCCCTTGACGTGCCTTGCGACACTCCACCAGAGCGAGCCGCCTTTCCGTCTCCTGGCAGGCATTGGTTGCAGACAGCTTCTTGGTAAGGGAGGGTGGGACTTTGTGTTCACCTCTGCTCAGTGCTGGACTTTTGTCGGGTTTGAACCTGTGCAGATCTTATTCCTGTCACCACAGTCTGTCTACTATCCCTACTGTGTCTTCAGATGCTGTTTCCTTGGACTTGTCGTCCACCTCTGGCTCTTAAATCTTTCTGCCTCCTCCTGTGCATAGATCCCTGAGTCTTGAGGAGGTATGATAGAGACATTCCATTCGTGACTGCTTCAAAGTCTCTCACTCTCTGTACATTGCCCGGTTGTGGGTTTCTGTGTTAACTGCTGCAAGAAGAAGTGACACAGATGAAGGTTGAACAATGGGCAGAACACTGTCATTAGAAGTCGTTTTATCCCTATGTTTCCTTAGCAGATGATGGTAGTAGATTTTCTCCCCAGGTCCATAGCTTGTCTTATCTCACGTTCTTGGCACTTCAGCCGTGCCAGGCATGGGTTTCATCTCATGGAGTGGGCCTTAAACTAATCCAAACATGATTGTGTACGTCCATAGCATTTGTGTTACGCCTGCCCCTGTATATCCTGCAGGCAGGTCACGGTCAGGTTGTAGCGTTTGTAGCTGGTGGTGTTGATGATGACTCTTTAGTAGCTGCAGAGTAACTGTGCGGGCCATGAGCACACTCAGGAGGGGTGCGGCTGCTAATTTTGTCACCAGCTCAGTGTCCTCATGCTTGCCACATACATTAGTTGTGTCTTCAACAATAGGGCCTTACTGTCAAGATGTGCAGAGTAACAGATAGCCTTGGCAATAACGTGCGATGTTTTCGGGAGTCTCTATAGCACCCCTTTGGGCAACGATTCAATGATATGTAACCCATTCCTGTTCCCGGATGTTTTCCTTAATGACATAAGCTGGCTAGCTGGGGGCAGTGTCTCCTCCATTATATGCTGACTCCATTAAATTTCTTTCACACACACATACATACACATAGATATTAACACATGATTATTATATATATATATACACACACACACATACTTATATAGGTGTTCATATACATTATGTGTATATATTATTGAAGATTCTAAGGTACTAGGTCTCCATATGGCTTTTCAGAAGACCTTCAGTGTTGTTTTCCATCCCCACGTTACCTCCTTGACCCTACCCCACCGCCCGACTCCCAACCCAATCTTCCTGTTCTAGTTTCCCCTTCATCTATTTATAAGACTTCATATCCTGTTTCTTCTTCCTCAGAGGCTCCTCTCCCTTGGTCCCTTCACAGCTACTTAGCCCCATGGTTATTTGGAATGAAACACATGTGCCTACAAATTAAAAGCCAACACCTGAGTGTAAGAGGAAATGTGTGCTGTTTGTCTCCTGGGTACTGTTACCTCAGGATGATTGTTTGCAGCTCTATTCATTTGCCTGCAAATTTCAAGGTTTCTTCCTTTCTTTCTTTGTTTCTTTCTTTGTTTCTTTTTGGTTTTTCGAGACAAGGTTTCTCTATGTAGACTTGACTGTCCTGGACTCACTTTGTAGATCAGGTTGGCTTCGAACTCAAAGAGATCCGCCTGCCTCTGCCTCCCGAGTGCTGGGATTAAAGGCGTGCACCAACATGCCTGGCAAAGTCTCATGTTTTAAAAAAACAGCCGAATAATAATCCACCATGTCATTGTAGCAGATTTTATGTCGCCATCGGCTGTTGGACATCTAGGCTGCTTCTTGCTGCTATAAATAGGCCAGCAGGGACCATGATGTGCAAGTGTCTCTGTGGTAGTATTTAGAGTCCCATTGGGTATATGCCCAAGAGTGGCTTAGCCAGACCTTGTGGTAGATCGATTTTCAGCTTTAATTCATTCACTAACTAACTAACTAACTAACTAATTAACTAGCTAGCTAACTAACTAACTAGTTTATGGATGAAGATTGCTGGGCCTGTATCACAAGTGCCATACTTGATTTACCATTGCTGCAGCCAGGTCATATTTTATAGTATGAACAGTATTTTTAGAAAAACCATTCGATTTCTGAAGCACTCACAACAATAGCTCATTTTTCACTCTGATTTCAGAAATTTCAAGTTCTCTTTCTCTATCTCTGTCTTCCATCCCTCTGCCTCTGTCTTTGATCAGACTAACTAAAGCTTGTTCTTTCTGTCGATCTGTCAAAGAAAAACATCCAGTTTATACTTCCTCAACTGTCTTCTCTCCTCTAGTTCATGTATTTGCACTGAAATCTTATTTTTTCTAACTCTTAGATTCATAGAATGTAGGAAGTTAGAATAATTATTTAATTCTCTCTTTTTTAACTTTTTGGTACATTGTATTTTAGTTTTAATTAATCTCTAAGTATATTCCAACCTATTTAAAAAAAATCAATTTTTGTTAAACAACTTGATTAATATACAGGAATATAGTTTAATTTCATGTGTATAAATAATTAAGCATCATTTTCTATTTCTAGTTTTCTCCCATTCTGTGATGAGATGATTTAAAATATTTTAAACACACTGAGATCTGCTTGTGGGCCGCCGTGTTGTTAGTCATAGTGAACATGATGGCTTCGTATGTGACAGAAGTTTATTCAGCTGTTAGTGGGGTGTTAAACTGCTGACCGCTTAGCTTGTAGCGTTGTTCAAGTCACCTGTTGCCTCGTGTGTCACACTCTGTTGCTGCCCTGTCAGCAGTCAGTCCTTCATTGCACTTAGTTCCTGCCTCCTGCGTTTTGAGGCTTTTACTAAATTGCTCACCTTTGTGATTGTTGGGTCTTCTAGATAGTCTAACCTTGTTACTAGAGTGCCTTTCCTCTGTGGGGCTTTTAGTCTCTGAGTCCGTTTGTCTAATGTAAGTGCTGACGGAGCCATTGTACCCATAGCCTTGTTTGCTTTATAAATCTTGCTCAGTCTGCCCATGCCCATGTGTGGAGCCCTGCTCTCTGGAAACTCACCTCCCCACTTGGGGAGAGCCAGGTTAGGGTCGCTGGTGACCCCAGTCTCAGACCTTCCTAGGGTCTGGGGAGAGACAAGTACTCAGCACATGGCCCGTAGCCCTGTTAATGAGCTTTCTCTGCCCTGCATTATAAATTATATACCTTTTAACTTTCAACCCACCCACGTCTTTGAAGGAAAACTACGTTTCTTACTGATATCATAACATGGACTATGTTCTAATTCATCTGTACGTTTATATTCATAGTTACTGATGAATTACCTCTGTCAGACGTTGCTCAGCATCCTGCATAAGTCACACTTCTTTTGTTACATTTTCTCCATTTCTACTTTTTTTTTTGGTACAACTTATTGTTCTAATGAAATATTTCAATTCAGTTTTATTTTGTTGTTTTTAAAAAGTTAGTTACTTCCCTCATAGCTTGAAATTTGGAATTGAGATAATTACCATTTAAATCCTGATTCTCATTGGTGTCAAGTTAATTTCAACACTATGTGGATTTTGGTCTTCTGGAACATTATTTGTAAATGTAACTTCTATTCTCCAGATGTCATTGTCATCTCAGAGGCTCACTCCTTCCATCTGCTGTCCTAGGCCTAGTCCTGGAAGCTTCTAGCCTCTGTACAATCTAACCTAGGCCTAGAATGTTTTCAGCTTCCGAGACTTAACTGCTGAATAAGCTCACCCTTTCTAGTTCTTTCTGAATACTTGCTGGCTGGTTCAACTCAGCTGTTCTGGCTCAAACTCCTCTCCAAGATGACTGATTCAATCTGGTTTCTCTCAGCCTCTGACTTAATTGCTCTGCTTGGCCTCAAACTATCTCTAGCAATCTGTTCTTATCTTCTGGCTCCTTCTCATTCTCTGGCTCATTCTGTCTCCCGCCTGTGTCTAGCTTGGTCTCTTTTCAGCCTTTCTTTGTAAAACGCTTCGGGTAATAACTGCTCCTGAATTCCACAAACTGAACTGCCATGAACTCAACTCACCCGCACTGCCTCTCAGCTCACGGACTCAACCGAACTGCCCAAACAGCACTGACTAGAACTCAGAGGTCAGCCTGCCTCTGCCTCCTGAGTGCTGACATTAAAGGCATGTACCACCACCCCTGGATCTAAGCTTTTCTTTACCTGAAACTTGCTCTATACCAGGCTGGCCTGGAACTCAGAGATCTGTTTGCCTGTCTCTTGGGATTAAAGGCGTGTCTTTAATTCCAGCCATGTTGCCTGACTAAAATCCTTCTACAATTATTCTCTGTATCCACTTACTGTTGTACTAATTAATCTTTACAGATAGCACCGCTAACACAGGTTTATAATTCCCTCTTTCTTAAGTAATTTTAGTAAAACACACATTAAAGACAAAAGACTTAAAACCTAAATAAAATATATATTCTTTCTTTGATAATTTCACTGTGATATAGCTTTCCCTAGTGTACTGTGTTTCTTATAGATATTTAAGTTAATTCTGTGTGGTGTATTTTTCCACCTCAAGAAATTCCTTCAACATTTCCTTTTGGGCAGTGGGCTATGAGAAGATTTCCATTATTTGGGAGAGTGTTTTTTCCTCTGTACATAGAACTTTAGTTTGATGCCTTTTTCCTTCAGCTCTTGAAGCACGCCCTGCCCCTGGCTTTCACCTGTTTTGTTACTCCTTTTCCAGATGACAGCGCTACAATGCTTGTTTCATTTACTTTTGTTCCTTTTAATTTATGGATTTAATTATAAACGTCTTCTCACTGTGCTAAATCCACTTGCCTCCCCTGCTTTCTATCATTTGTGCTTGCCATTAATTAAAAGGCTATTTTAAATGTTTCAACATATTTTCTTATGTGGCGGCAATCTCTAGCTGCAACTTCGTTATAAACCCCTGTTTCTCTTCTATTGATGGGGCACCTTCTTCCAGCATTCCGATCTGCTAATTATAATTCCTGTGATGGTGATTTGTTGTGAGATAGGGTCTTTTTACTTAAATAGTTAATGATTCTTGGTTTGAAATGCTCAGTTTTCCACTTAAAAGTTCCTTTTAACCTAGCAATAATACTGGGTCTATGTAGTTTTATTGCTTCTTATTATTTTAGGGACAGAAGAGAAGATAGTCCCAGATAGCGTGTGCCCAGACCAGTCGTCCCACTTTTCAGTGCCTCTTTTCAGCTCTCTTACTGAGGTTCTTTGCTGCTGGAGCGGAAGAGAGGATGTTGTATGGCTGAAGAAGGGGAGTTTGCTCAATGTACAGCAAACCGCTACAAGTTAGAGGTCAGTGTCTCTAATTCAAGTGTAATATATAGCTCAAAAACAACTTTTCATCTCTTCCAACAGTTCTGTGATGAATGTTTGATGCAAGTGCTTCTGTTGGGTGCTGAGTGGTCCTATTTCCAACAGCCAAGTCACAGAATCAGCATCACCTAGGTGCCCTTTAACAGATGAACAGATAAAGATAGCAGGCTACCAAGAAGAGACTTGATACCCTATGAGCATATACAGGGGGAGGAGGTCCCCCTCAGTCACAGTCATAGGGGAGGGGAATAAAGGGAAAATGGGAGGGAGGGAGGAATGGGAGGATACAAGGGATGGGATAACCATTGAGATGTAATATGAATAAATTAGTAAAATAAAATAAAAAAAGAATATCACACACACACATACGAGAGAGAGAGAGAGAGAGAGAGAGAGAGAGAGAGAGAGAGAGAGAGATGCACACACAGAGTCACATAGTCTGCAGGAAAAGTGTTTAGCAAAATTAGACTCAAAGAAAAATACAACATTTCTCTCTCAAAAGCAGAACCTACAGTTTTTGTTTAAAAAAAAACATGAAACCTTTTTTAAAAAGCGTAATGGAGACTGTTTCAGAAGAGACCTGTGGGACAGGGGGGGACAATAGATGACAGCGAGGTAAATGGAATCAGGAGACACGAGTGGCCCATACTGAAATGCCATAAGTACGCCCATTATTTCGCCATTTTTCTGTTTCACACCATATTCCTGAAAGCCAGTTTAGCCACAGTCGCCCATCAATATGGAAGAAGTTAGTAAGAAAATTTGGTCACATGGAAGTTGTAATAGGCCCTGTGGGATGGGGAATGAGTCTGGCAGCAATTTTCCCACATGTTATCTCAAAAACAATCAAATGGAAAAAAAAATCAAATATTGGACGTGGCTAATAATTTAACTCACAGATTGTCATCATTTTTATGTTTTCTCTGTCTTCTTTGGAGAACACTTTAAATTCTGTACCTGTATACTGTGGCTTCTTAGAGACTTGCAGTTGCATTTGCATATGCAGATGAAAACTATAAAATCAGCACACCTAGTCCACCAAGAAATAAAATAAAATCTTCAATGGCAGTTCTTGACTTCTGCAAACCATTTGTTTCAAAGAGAAAACAAAAGGTTTTTTTTTTCCCTGTATGATATGCAATCAGATTTAAACATCATTAGATTTTGAAGAAATTAAAACAGAAACGAATAGTTAAAGGAAAGAAGTTACATACGGAAGACAATTAATACAAATATTGTTATATTATATTATTATATTAATTTTGATAGCTGTAAATACATGCCTTGTGCATGGGAATGTGGACTTATGCGGCTTCTTTACAAAGACTACCATGGACTTTCTGGACTCGGAAACAGAACTGTCCATTGTAGGAGATCATCTGCATCCAAGAGTGCCTTACTAAACATCATCAGCACAGTGCTACTCGGAAAATGATACATTTAGTTAATAATTGCCACAAGACAGTAAAAACAAGATTATTGAGTAGACGACTTCAAGGATTCAAAAATGTGCATTGACAGTAGAATAAATGAGTTATGGTAAGCCAATTAACCATTATAAAAGGAGAACGGACAGGCCGTTTTTCCGTGAAATTAATAATGACCTCAAGAATGACCTCAAGAACCAGGATATAAAATATGTGCTTTATGATGCCATTTATATCAAGTTTAAAAATCACAAACAGTTTTAAGGCTGAATAGAGGCAGTGTTTGGAGAATGGTTAATGACTGGAAATGGAGCATGAAGGGCAGTAGGCTATTTGGGTAATTTATTTTTATTTCTTGACCTGGGGTTTTATTTAACAAAATCCATTGACTTAGTGATAATTCAAATTGTACACTTGAGGACTAAAACCTATATATTCATCTCAGCTGTGTGCATAAACAGAAAGCTAAGGTTAAAATAATTTATGAAACATTTCCTTACCTTTGTACAAATTACAGCTAACTATATTTTAACAGGAACAAGGCGAAAAGCCAGCCAATTACTATCTGAGGTCTAAAAGATGTTGCTCATGAGTTCTGTTTGGATGTTTAAAAAAAAAAGATGGTCATAAAACCATGTAGACTGGCTGTGATGTGTTCGAACCAATTACCTACTTTCTCAGGACTTTCCGACGCTAATAGAGACATGTTGATAGACTTTCAGTCTCAACGGCAGTTTAGCTGCTGTGTGTCCTAACCAAGGACCCATCCGTGAAGCTTTTGCTACCTTACTCATTTTTTTTCAGACAGTGGGATAGTTTAATGAGATGATGTTTTCCAGACATGAATGCTTTATTCGTATTACTCCCTGTCCACTTCTGGCTCCAACTCCTCCCAGACCCTCCTCCACCTACTCCTCAAATTCATGGCTTTTTTTCTTTATTATTGTTACATACATATGTGTAAATATATAAATACAACTTGCTGACTCTGTTCAGTGTCACTTCCATGTATATGTTTTCAGAGCTGGCTGACTTTTAGTCTACAAAGAGAGATGCCCTCCCCCAGCCCAAATATCTCCATCTGTTTCTTATTCATACATCTTTTGTAACGATGGACGGAGCAAACAGTGCCTAGCACTCCGGTAGAAGCTGACAGGCACAAACAAAGACGTGTTAGTGCATACAAAAAAAAAAAAAAAAAGGAAAACTCTAGAAATTCAAAACTTTGCTTGATGGTAGAACCGTCTTGAAAAGTATTCCTATTCCTTTTGCCCTTATACAGACGTTCAACATTTACGCTTACAGAAGGATTTTCTTATTTTCTTAATTCTACCTTTCATTTTAAATCTCGCCTTGAACAAATTACAGTGTGTGTTTCCATACGTACACATGAAGAATGTGGGGAGAGCTGGTGCTCTCTTCTGGATAGTCCCAACCCAGGCCCCAGTGGCCTGAGCTGCCGTGTTGTTTCAGATGAGGCTGTGTTTCTTCTCGTTTGGATTATAAAGACAATTACTGCACACCCCCGTTTTTACACACACATACACAAGAGCATTCCAAGGGTGGAACAGTGATGAGGATTTCAAAATGGAAGGAAAAATCCTAAAGTACAAATGTTAATTTATGATTATTATTTTGGCTTAAAGTTAGAAAGCCTTAAAAATAACTTGCTAATATTTTAGTGAGCAGATTAGTTTTTCACAGCCTATAAAGTAGAAAGCAAAGAGTGGTGAAACTGGGTTAATGAGGGTGATTAAAACAGGAAAAACTTGTAGACGAGACAGTTTCACTGTGACTACACACCAGGAAAAGATGCAGTGTGAACCGAGAGCTTCTTCCGGCTGAACCACGTCACACGCTCCTGCTAGTCTCAATGGGATAATAAGTGCCTTTCTACTATAATAACACCTATCCTAATCCTCTCATTCTGAACTGAACATAAATATAAAGGATATTAAGAATACATTTGAGATGTCAGCGAAATAAAATGCTGTCACAGGATAACGGTGCCCTGCTGCTTCAGAAAATGCCAAGCCAAAGGCAAGGCATCTCCAGGGGAGACGCGAGGCCGCGTCGTGCTGCAGTGACTGCATTCCCACTGTCAGAGTGAGCGCGTGGATTCAGTCAGCTCATGTGATGGATGCTGATGTGGTGAACTGACTTCAGTTTACCATCATCCCAGACTGCGGTCGTTTCATAGACAGCGTATCAAAGAAAATACAGGTATTTCAGGGAACTCTATCTGGCCGTCTGGGAGGATGGCGTTTCCTGACGAGCTGTAGGTTGGCTTTGCTTAAGAGAGCAATAGTTAACACAACCATGCGAGACCAGCGTGATTGACGCGCACAGAATGCTTTGTGTAATGTTCTTGTTAATATTATAGTTCTGCATTTCAACTTTCTGACAGGCAAAACATAATAATTAAATATAATTACTTGAGCAAAATGCACAGTGACACAAAGTTGGACTCCTTCTCAGAATGATTTACTAAGACATTTACAAAGCTGTCTTTGTTCTTTCGAATAACAACTGCTAAATAATGGTTGGTATCGTCAGCCAAGAGCGTTATCCCTGCTTCTCATCCTAGTATAATGCTGCAGTGGCCCATTGTGACGGGTATCTTAGGGGTTCTTATGGCGGCTCAGCCGTCTAATCCAAAGCAAGCTTTGCTGCAATGAAACTGGAGTTGCCGCTCTTTTCCTCCTGTGGAAATGACATTGCTGCCGCCCCCTCTCCCCTCTCCTCTCCTCCCCCCACATAAAAGGGCTCTGTGTCAATGTGTTCCTGTACTTCCTGTTTAAAAATACTTGTTAATGCCTACATGGCTGTTGGGTTTGTTTTAAGAAACTCCTAATGTTTTTAAATGGAACTGCAAGCAAAGCTAACTTATTATTCCCAAAGGCAGACTGATTTCTTATACTGTGGTTGTTTAAATGAGACTGTCAACCCTGGCCCCCAGTGTACAGGGCCTTTTGGGTCAGGGTCAGGAGGTATGGACTTTCTGGAGGAAGTATGTCACTGGGGTTAGACTAATGCCATTTCCTGTTTCCGGCTTATGGTTTGGGATGTGAGCCCTCAGCCTCTCTTCCACCATCAATGACCCTAGCCCTCTTGAACCGTAAGCCCAAATAAACCCTTCCTTTTATAATTTACTATGGTCATGAGGTTTTAGTACAGTAACAGAAAAAAAAAACCCTAATCCACATACTTTTGTAAAATTTGTTGGTTACCTTTAATAAGTGATTTTAATAACTTCAAAAGTCTATTTATTTTTTAAAAAGGGAACATTTGTGCTGCCCTCTTGTGCATTGGTATTATACAGCCAACAACCTGAAAGTTAAAATCTTTCTTTCTTAAAAAAACCCATGACATGAACTCTGGTGCTCCCGATTTGATCCCTTCCCCTGGTGGGGAGGCCTGGCAGCACACAGGAAGAGGATGCAGGTTAGACCTGATAGGCTGTGGTCATATGGTGGGGGAGGAGGTCCCCTTCTGTCAGAGGTCCAGGGGAGGGGAAGAGGGCAGAAGAAGGAGGGAGGGTGGGAATGAGAAGATACAAGGGACGGGATAACATTCATCTGTATAAACTATAATAAATTTAATAAAACCCCAGAGAGCTAAACAGCTGAAAAGGACTTTTCTTTTCTTTTCTTAAAAACTCATGTCATTAATCATGCTGCACACACAGGAAAACAAACAGTGTCAAAAGTGCCACACGAATGCCATGTGGGGAATTCTTACAGTGTTATGCTACTGCTGGCCACCAGGCTGGTCATTGCCTTTTGATAATAATTACAAATCTATTTCATAGAAATATATAGATGAATGGATAGGTGCATACAATAACTTTGCAAGTCACTTAGCAGTTTAGAACTACATCTGAGATCAATTAGGACACAAAACAGCATTTTCTTAGTGTACATAAAAATGTTTTAAAGTATATTACCACTAAACAGATTCAAGATTTTGTTACATGGCAACAAGTCCAAGTCATAAAAAAAAAAACTTGAAATCCAGGTAGTTTTTCCTACTTAGCTCCATTATGTCGTGAAAATTTCTGCATCTATCCCATTTCTGCACGTGATCGCGGGGCTGAGCACTTTGCGTTGGATAGCCAGCAAGGGGCTGTTCTTCAGGATGGCCATTTCTCCCACGGTCACTGTTGTCTAGTTACGGCAGCTCTGTTGAAGGCTTTCTTCCTTGTGTGCTAGCATGTCCATTGCAGCTCTCTCTAGACTTGAGAGCCCGTGAGCTTCCTTCCTTGCGTGCTAGCATGTCCACTGCAGCTCTGTTCTAGGCTTGAGAGCCCGTGAGCTTCCTTTCTTGTGTATTAGCATGTCCGCTGATGTAATTCTCGCTCAGGTCTTCCTTAGGCAGCCATGAGACCTCATGGGTGTCGCCTCTCTGACATTTCTAGGAGATATAGTCTCACAGCAAACGTCCTGCTCCTTTGACTGTTATGGTCTTTCAGCCACATCTTCAGCAATGGTCCCCGAGCCTCGGTGCAGAGACTGTATTGTAGGTGTATTAGTCAGGATCGGGCCCCATGCAATCTCTTGGTCCCTGCATTTTGAGTGGGTGTGGTTTTCTGCAGATATCTCTCCTCATCTGAGATATACACGTACAGGTAACATCATGGAGATTGAGCTGGTCGTGTTTGTGTATTTAGGAGTGCGTGCTCACACATATAACAAGAATTAAAGAAAAAGGAGGCCATGCATTTGAGAGAGTACAAGAGTGATAAGTGCAGGGAGCTTGAGGGAGCCAAGGGAAGGGGGAATTGATGTAATTCTATTCTAATTAAAGGTAATACAAAACATGTCTGGTCTGGATTTCATAGGCGAAAGAAAGGCCATTGAACAGTTGATGTGCACATGGCTTTGACTAGACTGTGAACTCTCCGTACCTTAAGATCATAAGCTAGGATTTATATTTATTCTAGTAACTTTGTACTCCAGTGATCTTTGGTCTGAGTGCCGACGTGTTTAACAAAGAAAATTTAAAATAGGTGAGTAAAACAAATAGACTGTGAGGGAAAATAGAAACTCTGCCTTGATCTACCTCTCATGGATGAATTCTGTTAACACCAGTTAAGTAATACCTCAGAGGTGTGTGTCCTTAAGTGCGTGTGCTTGATGAACCAGCCTGACTATGACAGTCAGGCTCTTTCCCCCTGAGATTTAGCTGAGACTCCACAGAGCATGCAACCCTATTGTGTTCCGTGCAGTCCTGTCACGCACCTGGGCTCCCACATGCTAACGTGTGCTGTTAGTTTCTCCACACGAGACATCTCACAGGCCATCTGAAGAAGATGTCTAGTTACCAGGAGCCACCCGGATGCACAAACATGCATCACAGATAAAAGTTCTTTTACGTTTTTTGAGAGTACAAGGGAGAGAATTCCTTGGAGGTGAAGGTTGGGGTGTGGTGTGCCTGCCCCCTCAGAGCAGAGTCTACCTCATGTCCAGCCAAACAAGACGGGGGTTCGTGAAACCTTTCTGGGCTTTGCTATCGGATGGAGCAGTGTGCCTCACGTGAAGCTGCGTTTAAATAAAACGCGTCATGATGAAAGGATGCACGGATGCCTCTCATGGACAAGGTAGGGACTCCAGGGGCAAAGGGCATTCACACGCCTATACCCCAAGTAAGGTGTGAGCTTGTTTTGAGTTCCAGCTTGCACAGATTTGCTCCTCTCATGTTATTTGAGCGCGGGTGCGTGCACGTGCGCGCACACACACACACACACAACTTACACACACTTTTTTTTTTACATTGCTATCCTTTACTCTCCCATCTTGGGAGGTGAATACTCTGAAATCTGAGGGTATCACTTACTTCATACACACTGATCTATACTTATTTTAGATAACAGTGTACCAACAAGCCATCTGCTTTGTCCCAGTATTTTAACATGACTGCCTAAACATGAGCAGAGCATGGAGGAAGCCAGGAGACATGCCAAAGTGACCTGAGGAAGCCCATGAGGCCTCAGGCCTACAAACAGCTGCAGACAACGAAGGAATGCCAAGAGGGAAAGATAACTTTCTCTAGGAAGAGCACAGCAGGTGGTTATCAATAGCAAATGGTCAGCCTTGGAAACATACACTTAAGTAATATCCTACAGACTGAGTAGGTTTTACACACACACACACACACACACACACACACACACACACACACACACACGTGCAGGCATGTAACAACCATTGATGAACAGAGGCCATGAATTTGAAAGAGAGAAAGGAGGGATCTTGGGGGGGGGGTTGGAGGGAGAAAAAGGACAGGAAAATGATGTAATCTCAAAACTCCAACCCATGTTATGTGTGTGTATTGGCTCATGTGTCCTTGGGAATGCGCATGAGGCATTCAGGGAGCCAGGTCTGGAAGAAGAACGGAGTTTAAGACCATGCATGTGCAGCTCACTGGCTATGGCAGGATCGCCCTGCACAGTGTTTATTCAGCTCATATCCTGACTGTTATCCCCTCGCTTGTAGCTTCCCCTTCCTACCCTCCCTCCTGCTGCTGCCCCATTCCCCTCCCCTAGCCCTCTGACAGCAGGGGACCTCCTCCCCCACCATCTGACCACAGCCTATCAGCTCTCATCCAGATAGCCTACTTCCCCTTCCTCTGTATGCCCGCTGGGCCTCCCTACCAAGGGGAAGTGATCAAATCGGGGGCACCAGTGCAAATGTCAGAGGCAGTCCCCACTCTGCGGACAACCATGGAGAAGGAGCTGTCGATTGGCTAGATCTGAGCTAGGTCTGGCTAGGTCTAGGTTTACTGCATGCATTGTCCTTGGTGCAACAGTTTGTGCAGGCAGAAGATGATTTCTTTTATTCTGGCTTTTGCCCTAATTTATTCTGGAGCCTTAGGTTTATTTTGGCCACTTGGTGACATATTTTGATTTGTATCCTGCAGTTCCTCCTATGGGTGTGATTTTCTAAGAGCCTGAATAGCTGTTCCTCAGTGAATTTCTCATTTTTATCTTGTGCTGAGTTTTCCATTGTTTGGCTCTTTTGGTCACAAAGTTAAGTTTAAGTTAAATTAAAGTTCTCACTCCAAATGTCTCCAAAGTATATGCTTTTTGTTCATTTTCTTTAGGGTTTCTTTCCATTTTTTGTTTTTAAGTTTAGGATATTTAATCACTTGTTTCCTTTAAGTGTTCTGAATGCTTGTATCTTGTTTAAAATATTTTCTTTCCTCTTACCTGCTATATTTTTTAACAGATCACCCCAGTTATGATCTCACACTTAGGGTTTTCAACCTGTCTGGAATATTTTATTTTCGTGTGTAGCACCTTGTAGTGATTTGATTTTGATTTTTATTATCTGATTTTTATTTTATTATTTTCCCACATGCAGTACAATTTATCTTGCATCCTCTGTGTGTAATTCCTTTTCAAAAGGTTTGTTCTGATGTACTTGTTATATGCCATACACACCTAGTGTCTTCCGAGCCCCATGTTCTGTCTGTTTCTGTGCCAACACCACAGTTTTAATGGTGATGGCTCTACCATGGGTCTTTGCGTCAGAACCAAACCTCTTCTTCAGTTCTTATGAACAACTTGATCTTATTTTCATAATCTTTTACTTCTCTGCAGATTTAAAGACCAAACTTGTTAGTTCTACAGGGAAATTTACTTGAATTTTAACTTGAATTATTGAGAAATAATAATTTCACTTCGGTGGAATTCAGATGTTTCATTTATAAATGAGATTATGTACATTTCTCTTTATAATTCAAAATGGTGACTGGACAGCGTGACTGTTGGTTTATGATCATTGTGCTGTATCTATTACAACCTTTGAACTTCCTCACGTGCTGTGTAAGTTTTCATTTCAACTGTCTGTGTTGTACATCCTTTCACCTATAACAACATGATTGTTGGTGTGCATATTTCTCTCTCTATTTTTTTTCTACACTAGGGTATTCAGGCAATCTTGTAAACATATGCTGGCTAACGTCTGCTTCGACTCACCCTGTAAGAAGGCAGGGTCTCCTTGCTCTAGAAGGCTTGCCTGGCCACAGCTGGCTCAGAGTTTAACATGCGCTTGTTGGGACTTAGCAGTTCTTCCTCATGTGCAGAGCACAGTTTTCCTACCTTTAACTAGCCACTGTGATATACTATGCTCATAATTATATGTTAATTTGTTTCTACACAACAGTTGGAACACGGGATTTGGTCACGATTTATTTTTCCTTACGTTACTGCAATATATTCTTCATGCGCAAGTTTCTGTAGTGCATATGAAAGCAGCACTGGTAGTCCTTATGTCTTTCTGTGGAATTTACATTCTATCAACATAAAATTCCGTCATCGCAAGTTTAATGTTCTGTTTAATAAGTGGCTTTAATATATGAAATATGTTCTCCTCTTCATCAGTTCTGCCAATGCTATCTTATAAAGCAAAAACAAACAAACAAACCAAAGATAAGGAAAACAAAAACAAAGTGGGGCCTTTGCTGTTCAGAGCTGCGAAGCTTGTGTTTCTCAAATGGGATTTGAATACATCTTCTTGTCTCCAGGGCCTCTGACTTCTGTCTTTGATTCAGTTACAGATGAACTCTCCCCTGTTTTCCCTCTGCACTATGCTTCTCTCACTCAGGCCACCTTCGTTCTTCCCCTTGATAGTAGCTCCAAGTTCTATCTCCACTTGGTGTGTTTTCTCTCTTCACACTGATGTTTTCCACCTCTGGACCTTATTTCCCTTTACTGCACCCAGTGGAGCTGTAGGTGGTAGTGCAGCTCTAAAATGGTTGCAAATCATCATCCTGTTAGAGGGTGTGGAGGTCCTCATCACCTTGCCTCACTGATGACCACTGGTGGTTATCTCTAATTTCAGGAAGATTTCTGGGGACCCCAGCCTCCATCCTTTTTGTAACTCAGAACCCTTCAGCGTCTGCAGTGAGCTATGACAGGATAATGTGTTTAGTTTCTGTTTTTGTCTATGATTGGATATTTAATCTTCTACATTCTATTCGGTTAATAAGCAAGGGTGAAAGGAAAAACTAGGTTAAATGATTCTTTCAAGGATAAAAGTAATTATAATTTGAAGAAACCTGTGTTATTTTCAGAGTAGGAAACCATTGACAATGAAGCAAATGTGTTTGAAGCAGGAACCATTGACTTGTTTTTACAAAAATGAAGAATGCCTATCCAGGGTTTTTGATTAAGTGTAATGGATAATACCAAAGCAATTCAATTAGATTAATTTGTCAGGAAAATAAAGTAGTCAATCTGATAGTTAAACATAGACCTCAGCTCTGACATTAAAATCGATATTAAATAAAGCAGTATTTTTTCATTTATTCTCCTTCAAACAAAGATTATGCTTTAAAATATAATTTGATCTGGGCCAATTGTTCAGGTTTAATTTGTTAGTGGTGAGGGAACAGTGGTGTCAGAATATTTGCTGCCTAAAGACTTTAGTTTTTTGCTCTAGTTGAGTCATTCCTTAAAGCTTGTTTCTTACGTAAAATGGGACTAGCCATGTTTGTCTTGTGGGCTCCATCCAAGGATTAAAGGAAATGCTGCCCACGACACTATTTATATACTCAACAGCATGTCCAGAGGCGGAGAAATAATTTCAAAAGGCAGTTGCATTTTAGTGATTGCAGTATCTTTTTTTTTTTAAACTACAATAGAAGGTTGGTTTTCTGAAACATATTTTCTAAGTCTAAAACATTTTTTTTTGAGCTAAAATACTTGTTTTCTTGCATCCTTTGATCTGCTAACCAGGCCACCACCACCCCCAGCACTCAATGATACAGAATAATTTACTTACAACAAAAGCTGTGAGAATAGCCTCTCTCTTTGCTCTAAGTAGTTCAGTAGCTCCGGCAGCCTTTCTGTGCAGGTTGTTATGGACTTCAGAAGGGCCTGGATACCGTTACACTGCACAAGTGTCTCGCAGAAACTGGAGTCGATGCATCCAGACTGGATATGGCTATGAGGACCAGGACCTCTTACGCTTCTGTCCAGTTCCTCGTTTAATTGTTTTTATCGGTGGTGGTGGCCTTGCATAAGCATTTCCCCAAATGTCTGACAGGACAGAAGACATGAAAACAGCCCTCAGGTCTCCGCCATGTCTTTGCTTCTGGCTGCAGTTCCAGCCTCAGAAGTAGAATAATGAAAGGACGACGAACGATGATGTCAAATCTGTCCCTACCTGCCCCACCTGCCTGGACTTTAGGATCACTTGTGAACAGCAACGGGCAGCCTTTCCCCACAAATGGGCGATTTTGTAGACATCAAAAGGCTTTTGTTAGACGTGTAAGCCCATGTTCATTTGTTAGACGTGTTAGCACATGTTCATTTGTTAGATGTGTTAGTGCATGTTCATTGTACAGATCAGTGGGCTTCGCCGATGCGTCTCTGTGCCCACACGCTTTGACCCTGTTGCCCTGAGGTCACTGCTGTCATCCTCCTCACCCGTTCCTGCCTCTTCCTCTTCCCTATCACTTCCTCTTCTTTAAGCTCATTTAAAAATTTTATCATTTTGTTGGCTCTGTTTATTAACAATTAAACTTTATTATACAACCCAACTAGCATGTACAAGAAGGAAAAAAAGGTTAAAGGGACAGAAGATTAAAACCTCCTGGAATCCGTTCGGCAGGACGGGTCCTTAGGTGTCTCAGTCCCACGAGCTGGTCCGGTCCCTTCCTCTCTCTCCGCGCCTTCTCCTTCCTCCTCCCTACCTCTTCATTTTTTCCTCACCACCTTCCCAGTCACATGCAAAGGGCGGTCTCCTCCTCCCTTCGAGGGTCAATTAGGAAAACAATAGCCACGGTGGGGTTCCCAGGTAGGCTTCCTGAATTCCAAGCCCAGGAAGGCTCCAAACAGTCTCTCACAAGGTATTCATGGTGTGCCCCAAGGGTAAAGCCCGCCAAGACTGCTTCCACCTGTGACAAAGCTTAATCTTTCCCACATCATTTTGTTTCAATGTATGAGAGAAAACACGTGATACTTTAGTCTTTCTATATGAACATTTTTAGGTTAACATGATGTCTGGTCCCAATCATTTTTGTCCAAATGACAGGACTTTATTCCTCTTTATGACTGAATCATATACCATTGTGCATCTGTGCATTTACACCAACTTGTTGTCTTTTTCTATCTTTCTTTTTCTTCAAGACAGGGTCTTACTATGTAGTTATGCCTGGAACTCGCTTTGTGTTCACATAACCGCCACTTCTTCTATTCTCCACTCCTTTGCAGAATCCAGAGGTATCTAATGCTGTTTTCCTTTTGCCTGAAGGACTTTTGTAAATATATCTTTTTTGGTGCGGTGCAAAATATGTGAGCCTACTGGTGATGGATTCTTTAAGTCTATCTGAAAATTGCTTATTGCACCTTAATATCTGAGGGAGACTGTTATGGGGAATGAATTCTGTATTGAGAGTGCTATTTCTTTAAAAGTGGTTCAACTCCGATTCCTTGTGTTATTTTCCATCTTGAACTAGCTATACACATAAAAAGCTTTTGTTGCATTTATTTTTGTTTTTATGCACAAACTATATTTTTCCTCTGATTGCTTTTAATATCATTCTCTTTATCCTTGATATTTAGTATTTTGATTTAATCATTTGGTTAGAATCTAAGTGTATATAATTTCTGTCTTGGTAGAGTTCAGAAAGTTTGAAAGAAGCTAATTTTGATGCTGTACACCTGTAATACCTCCATGGGAGGGGCTGGGGCAGGGGGATCATGACTTCAAGGTGAGTCTGAGCAACATGGCTGAGTCTTATTTCAAAAAGGAAAACCAAAATTAAAAGAAATGTGGTTATTATTCGTCACTTTCCTACCCCATTTTTCCTACCACCAGAGTCTGCTACAGTCATATACACATATTCAGTCACTTAAAGCTCTTCTGTAGCAATAAATGACTCCTGATGACATTGTGTTCCTTTTATACTGTCTTCTTTTTCCCTCTTTGTACACTAGTTGGTCTGTTTAACCACTATATCTTTAAGTTCACTTAATTTTTTTTATTAGAAAAGGATTTTTTTTCTCACATAATATATCCTGGGTTCAGTTTCCTCTCTGCTCCTCCTAGTTCTTCCACACACCCCTCCCATCATGATCTCCTCCCTTTCTGTCTCTCAGTAGAAAACAAACCTGCTTCCAAGGAATAATAATAAGGCAAGATAAAACAAAAACTAACACATTGGAATTGGACAAAACAAACAGAAGGAAAAGAGCCCAAAGAGAAGTCACAAGAATCGAAGACCCACTCTTTCACACACTCAGGACTCCCACAAAACCACCAAACTCTGCCTAGTGTGTATGCAGAGCACTTGGTGCAGACCCGAGCCGGCCCTGTGCATGCTGCCTCAGTTTCTATCACTTCCTTCCTATGCGCTTTGGTCATGTTAATTTAGAGTTTCTTGTTTTCTTGGTGCCCCCATCCCCTCTGGCTCTTACACTCTTTCTGCCCCTTTCTTCAGGGCTTCCCCTGAGCCCTGAAGGGAGGGGGAATCTCATGGACACACCTCAGTTAGGACTGAACGATCCAAGACCCCTCGCTATCACATGTGTGGCTGTGGGTCACTGTATTGGTTCCCATCTGCTGCAGAAGGAAGCTTCTCTGATGATGGCCAAAATTAGGCACTGACCTGTGATTCTAGCAGAATGTCATCAGGAGTCATTTTATTAGATCTCTGTGATACCTAGTCCCAGGTACTTGGTCACCCAAGCGATGCTGGCAGTTGGCACTTAAGTCAGATATTGGTTGGTTAGTCCCACAAGCTTTGGACCTGTATTGCATTAGCATCTTTCTGGCAGGACACCATTGTTGATCCAAGGGTTTGTGGCTGGGTTGGTGTTTATGTTTCTCTTGTGATAGCGTGTAGAGTGCCTTCTTGTACCAAAGACACTAGAATGTAAGGCAGAGTACTCTATTTTTCCATGTCCTCTTGCAACTTGTCCATGTTCAATGAGTTGTGTGTTGCCTTCGTCAGTGGGGCCTTGTTTGTGGAGAGCTACCAATAGTCTTGGCAACAGTCTAGGTTGTTTGGGGATTCTCATGGGACACATTTGGCCCACAAGTCTGTACCAGGTCCTCTGCATATACATTATGGCTTCTAGTTCAGATGTAACCCAACCCTGGGTCTGGAAGCTTCATTTGATGACAAGAGGTAGCCAGTTGGGGCTCTGTCTCCCCCATTAATTAGGCAAATTCAATTAGATCACCTTTATATGTGTGTAATTTTAGGGAGATTCTGGTGTATTGGGCATCCATAATATCCCTCCTATGGACCTTAATTTTAGCTCTTTATACACAGATTGCCTCCTTTGCCCCCCTTTCCACATCCCTACAAAGCTGATCCACTAGTTCTAGCTGTCCTTTTCATTCAGTAATTAATCTATTCTATTTCCCTTTTTAAATTAGATCTGTCTCCCCTAGTCCCTTACTTTATATTAACTTTTGTGGTTCTATGGATTATAGCTTGCTTATCATTTATGTAACAGCTAATATCCATACATAAGAAAGTACATGTCATATTTGTATTTTTGGTTCTGAGATACCTCACTCAGGATGATTTTTTTCTACTTCTATCCATTTACTTGTGCATTTCATGATTGAATTTCATTAACGGCTGTGTAATACTCCATTATATAATTGTACTGTATTTTATTTGTCCATTCTCTAGTTGAGGGACATCTAGGTTGTTTCTAATTTCTGGATATTTTCAATAGAACAACAATGTTCCAATGATCTACCTACATAACTCATGGTTGAGCAAGTGTCTTTGTAATAAGATGAAACATCTTTTGGGTATATGCCCAAAGTCGATATAGCTTGATTTTGAGATAGATCATTTTCTATTAACTTGAGGAGCCTCCATACTGATTTTTATTGTGACTCTACAAGATCACAGTCCTACCAGCAATGGGTGAGTGTTCCCTTTGCTCCACATCCTCTCCAGCATGAGCTGTCGTTTGTGTTATTGATCTTAAGCATGTTGACACGTATAAGATGAAATCTCAAAATAGTTTTGATTTGCATTTCCCTGATGGCTAGGAATGTTGAACATGTAAGTGTTCTTAGTTGTTTGAGTTTCCTCTTTTGAGAAGTTTCTGTTTGGATCTGTACTGCGTTTTTACATTTGACCATTTGTGTTCTTGTTACCTTGTTTAAAAATTTTTAGTTCTTTATATATTTTGGATCATTTGTTGAAGATGCTGTCTTTTTCTGGTGTGTATTTCTGACTTCTTTATCAAAAGTCAAGTGTTCATAGGTATGTGGATTTATATCTGGGTCTTCAGTTTGATTGCATTGATCAATGTGTCTGTGTTTGTGACAACATCATCCTTCACCCCACCACCCCACTCTGTATTTCTTAGTACATCTTGAAATTGGGGAGGTGATGTCTCTATCAGTTCTTGTTCATGATTGTTTAGTGATCCTGTCTTTTGTTTGTTTGTTTGTTTCTATATGAAGCTGAAAATTGCCCTTTTAGTTTCTGTGAAGACTTGTGTTGGGATTTTGGTGGGGATTGCACTGGGTCTGTAGATGCTTTAGGTAGGATTGACAGGTTTACTAGATTAATCCCATCTACCTATGAGCATGGGAGACCTTACTCTCTTCTGGTATCATCTTCAATTTATTTCAGTGTTTAAAAGTTTTTAATCATACACGTCTTCCACTTGCTTGGTTAAAGTTACCCCCAAGATGTTTTATATTATTTGCGGCTATTGTGAAAGATATTTCTCCTCTGATTTATTTTTCAGAACATTTACCATTTATATATAAGAAGGCTACTGATTTTTGTACATTAATTTTGTACCCAGTTACTTTGCTGAAAGTAATGGAGTATACAGGTAGAACTTTTAGGGTCGCTTATATATACTAAAATATCATCTGCAAATAAAGATACTTTGAATTTTTTCCTTTCTAATTTGCATCCCCTTAATTTTCCTCAGTTGTCTTATTGCTCTAGCTGGGATTTCAAGTAGTATATTAATAGGCATGTGAGAGTAGAAACCCTTGTCTTATTCTTGATTTTAGTAGAACAGCTTTCCTTTTCTTTCCATTTAAGTTGATGTTGGCTCTGCACTTGCTGTAAGCTGCCTTTATTATGTTTAGGTGTGCTCCTTGTATCTTTAATCTCTCCAGAACTTTTATCAAGATGGAATGCTGGATTTTCTCAAGGGACTTTTCTGAATCCAGTGAGATGATCATGTGGTTTTTGTCTTTTAGTTTGTTTATATGGTGGACATATGTTGTTATACATGTTCAGTCTAGATTTTGTTCTCCCAGCTCCATAACTTCCCTACAGTAACCTGGGATTTTCAGAGCTCCTTTGTTTCTCATAGCAGAGGCTGGTCCTTCATTCTTTGATGTCCAGTATGTCAAGAACAGTTGTGTGTATTTTCCCTTTAAAATGCGGTGTTTCAGGGAAGCATACATATAAGCCTATTATTTAATCCTATATGTTAGTATGCATTCTTAATTCAAACTAGAACTTCCAAAAGATAGATTTTGTAAGTATATGCCTTAGGAATTAAACCTTTCTTTCCCTGTGAATAGCTAATAAATCAAGACCTAGTTACAGAAAAAAAAAAATCACTCCTTTGAATGAACACAGTGTATTCTACCTCCACATTTTCATATTTCTACTTTTAGCTTCTATTTTTCCTCATAATTTCTAAAGTATACAGTTTTAGAAGATATATTATTGTTCTTTGATTTTTCAAATTTAGAAATTAATTCATCTTAGTAGATAATAGGAGAACTAAATATACAACGTCTCTGTACATTCAAGTTACTTGATTTTTCAATCATATTTATCTACAGAGAGAATGTTTGTTTATATAGGAGGCAACAAAACCCAAAAAAGTAAACGTTGTTGCAAAATGCAAATTTTTATTTTCTGGTCTTTTTCTCAGTATACAAACATTTTAATAGCTGATTTATTATGAAGAATAGCCTACATGGCCAAATTATGTCACTTACGCTGTCTTAGTAAATTATTGCCTCGACATTTTGTGCCTTTTTCGGGGGACGGGTTGGTTTTATCCACTTCCCAGTGTCAAGATGCGCGGCTTGTGTGTCTGCTCCCACAGCTGTTAGGCAATGTGGGGAAGATGCTAATGTAGCTCTTGGCTTTTCTTTGGTAACCTCCGATCTCTCCACACAGCTCTTTTTCTATTCGAACAATAGCAACCACATGGCGAATGTATGAATATTTTTCATTTGTTTTACAATATGTTTCATTTGTTTTCAATTGTTTCATTTGAGATTTCTCTAGTGCACTCATTTTAAAATCTCCTGTTTTCAGTTGTCTGGATGAGGTAAATAGTTTCTCAGTTTATTAAATGTCTCTAGAATGAATGCCATGAGGCCAGGATCCTTTCTGCAGCTCACTGCCATATCTCTTTATTAGAGCAGAAGGGAGCCACATAAAGTGGATAGCACACAACTGAAGGATGAATTAATAAGCTGTTATGTAGCCTAGCGAGTTAGGAGTGCTTATTACCGTGTTGCTTGCAGGTGCTGGAACTAATTCAATCAACTCTGCTATCATTCATCATTTAGTTAACATTCAAAATTGTTGATTTTTATCCACAATGCAGCTGGACTTGGGTGCAAAGGAGCCTGAGTAACTTGGGAAAGCCTGGCTTTAAAACCAAAATTAAAGACATGGCCATGAATGTAGTTCCCTGGTGGAGCAAGAACTAGCCTAGCACCCAGAATTCCCTCGTTCAATCCCTGGTACGAAGTAAGAAGAGCAATGCAGAGATGGATGGCCTTGTAGACCCAACTGTGCATACATTTTGTTAAATCATGTGACTTACGATGAGTTTTCATTCAACAGTGGTCCCCGCCTACAACGGCCATCTTACAGGACTGTGGTACAGCTAAACCACTCCTGTTTCCTAGTGACATTCTGACAACCACCATCTTGTAATGCAGTGGGGTTGCTACTGGCTTGTGGTGATGCTGGAATAAATGGCGCCACACTGCCAGTCACGTATGTATATAACCTCATACCAGATAATGACAACAGGTGACATACTGGCCCAGAGATTTCCTGCACTATCATATGTAACTCTTGATGTAAACTTTCATGGGAAAGAAAGCTTATTACAAGCAGCGTAGTATGTGACCCTGTCATCAGCCTCATATATTTTTACCTTTTCTGAGTTGGGCCATTTTCTCTTGTACTGGATTTTATGTCACGTTCTTTTCTTCATCATGGCCTTAGAACCAATAAACTGTATAGTACTATCTATATATCTATACCAATAACTATCTATATATGTGTGTGTAGTGGTAGAGCAAGAACTTTCATAGCATGTAAATATTCCCTAGTTCAGCCCTAAATATATGTTTTACTTTACACTCTGCCAGCATTTATGTCACGTAGACTAGATGTACGTCACGTAGACTAGATGTACGTCACGTAGACTAGATGATGTACATCACGTAGACTAGATGATGTACGTCACGTAGACTAGATGTACCGCCCATTGGTTAAGTTGATGTTGGTGTCCTCCATAATGGTTGCATGACCTAATGACACATTTCCCAGAATGCACCTCTGTCATTAAGAGATATGTCAGTTCACAACTTAACTACCGCTGACCCCCCCAGGTTATTGCACATATGCGTGATGTTTTGGATGATCAGGTTGTTAAAGCAAACCTTTAATGCTTTTATTTATATATGAAAATGGGATGATCATCTAACCAGACATTAAAATCTTCATTAAATAAGTTAGGCACTAAAGAAAAAAAAGTAGAGTAGTACTTTGCTGCGTTCAGAATATTGTTCTGAGTCCTGATCCAGCTAAAATATTAAAGTGCTTAACATCAGGCTAGTAAGGTGGCTGGATGGTGGTGACACTTCCACGGACCCTGCCTTGTTGTGGGATGCCAGCCACCAATCACAGATGACAGTGATGGAGTGGCTGCAGGAGTCGGATGCGAACATTTGTGTCAGGCAAAGGGCCCAGGGACAAATAGGAAGTTGGACATGAACACAGCTCTAAGGGACTGAGTGCGGAACCGGTAGTGTGGTACCAAGACAGCTTTCCACGAGGGCCGATCCTCTTGACCTACCTCTTCCTGTCCTCATCTGTCAGCAAATTCCTTCGACAGTGTGCTCATGAAATAGCCGCCAGTGAAGGCAGCTGCTCCTCTCTCTCCACAGTGGAGGACTTCCGATGCTTTCTCGGATTGCGTCTATTACTTTAGGAAGAAATTGTCAATTCATAAGGATGTAGTGGTTTCAAAAAAGCAGTCACAGGCTCTTGCGGGCTTCCCCTGTGGACTCAGCGGTAGAAACATTGGCATGCATTCCTTCTGAGTCTCTGCGTTCAGTTCCTTTGAAATGACACAGTTTAGTGGCTGGAAGCATGGCATTTTACAACAGGTTCATGAAAAAAAAAATATATATATTATACATAGATGGATAGATGGTCCATATGTACAGAAGATTCTTGTATATATAGGTCTTTCCAAATGCTATGTTAATAGTATCCCAGTTATCCTTTGTTAAAAATGGTCATTTTCTCTATATGTTTTAAAAATACAGAATAATTTTCCCATTTAGTGTGTGTCAAATTTTTGTTATGTAAGGATGATGCTTTTAAATATGAGAGTCATCTGAATAAATCTGAACTTAAAGGTCACACCACATGCAGCAAGGCTGGGCTCCCAGGTTTCTGTTTATATTTACGATAGTCTTCCAGTCTTGCAAACACTTAGCAAACTGTCAGCACTCACAGGTCTAGATTCTAGACTTAAGTTTGTCCCCAGGAGTGACTCATCCAGACTTGAAGAGAGATGGTTTTGCTTTCCTTTACTCAGCATTTCCACTTTCTACTCAGAATTGACAGCCCCAAATTGCTGCCTAGAGCTAAGCGCAATGAGACGGTGTTCTGCAGAAATGTTACAGGGCTGAGTTTCTAATGTAGTGCTCGTTTTCCATTCATCTGATAAATAATTTGTTTGGTTTTCACTCTCTGATAACCACTTATGGAGCGTCTGTGATTTGTCAGCCAATAAGGAATCAAAGGGCCGCGGAGTTCTCTCTTTCGGCCCTCTGAATGGAGAAGACACATAGCTAAAAATAGCAAGAGCAGTGTGTGAAAGCTGCCATAAAAATGTTCAGGTAATGGCATGGAAAATTCATGGGGATAGCAAAGGCTTCTCCTAGCTGGTGACAACTGAGCTAGGCCTGCATGTTACACACAAGCCCCGAGGCTTGGAATCTGTGTGTTTCATGGAGCAATCACACAGGTCCCAAGAAGGGAATCGCTCGGCTTAGCTTACTCAGGGGCAGAAGAAAGGCCAGCGTGTCTGAAGAGCATGAGGCCAGGTGAGGATGCTAGCAGAGGCTGGTGAGGTGCACCGGTGGAGATGGACTAGGGAGGGGATGGTGCAGGTGGGGGAGAGGGTTCGAAAGAAGGACGAGGAGAACTTACCAACACGGTAATTGGAGCCATGAAAAAGACTGGCAAAAAGCACAGGAATAACTCCTGTATGTTTGGGCTCTGCAATGGGGAGAATATCATAAAAATAAAACAAAGAAGAATGGCTTACATCGACAGGGAAAGGAAGGACTGATGGAACAAAATTAAGAGATTTAATGTCAGGATCATATAAAGTTTAATATGGCTAATAAATATCCAAATGATATACATATGTGTATATGTGTGTGTGTGTGTGTGAAGTAGAAAAGTTTCCTTAAGGATAATTTTAAAATATGTTCCACCAAGTGATTAAGCAAATAAAACAAATGCCGTGCAATGTTTTATATTAAGTAAATACTTGGCATTCTGCTGTAAGCCTTTTTGGTGCCCCACCCCCCACCTTGATAGCTTCAAGCATAGAAAAAGAAGACCAGTCATATATAAACACACAGAAATTATCAAAATCAGGAAATAGAAATGGACACAATGCTTTCATGAGATCCGTCATGACCAGCTGTTTGTACCCACCTAACAGTGCTCCTCCGGGTCCAGCCTCTAGCGCAAGCCCGCACACTGCTCACTTCCTGCTTCCGCTTTCTATTTCTCTGTGAGCCGTTCCCCAACCTTTCTTTGTGATTCTAGAGTTTAACATTTCCAGGGTCCACAGGAGATTACTTTGTGAAATGAAGCTCACCTGACTGTTTTTCACTTCGGTTAGCTCTACGTGATCCAACTTTAGTACGGCAGATAGCAGAAAGGTGGCACGTCAGCCTGCTCACTGTTGGTAACTCACACTTTTACCATTTGAGTCAGGGCATCCAGTCGATTCTTCCATTGTAAAGCTACTTTCCATTTCTTTTATAATTAACAAAATTTTAGGGAAACATTTTGCTATTATTAAATATCCTGTTTCCTATTAAGTGTCTATCTCCTAATTACAATAGTCATGGATTTTTGGCTAACATTTTTTGTGTTGTCATAAAGTTGAAAAATTATGCCTTTTTTTAATCCCAAAATATTTAACTGTAGCTATAAGTTATCATTTTCTTGAAGTAGCTTTTCAATTATTAATTAGTGACTTTTGAAATAAACTATTTATATTTTTGAATTTCAGTGGATAGTATAAATGCTTTAGTAAAGTTTTAAATTTACCAGTGTAACGTTAAAAAGGTAGGACTAACGCATAAGATTAAAAAAAATCAACCTTTGATTTTTGTATTTTCAAGATCAATCTTAGAGCTCTGTGTCTTTGAAGCTTTGTGAGCCTTTTGACACTGAGAGACACCAAACCGCTGCTGCATCAAAGAATAAAACCTTCCGTTAAAAAAAAAAAAAAAAGGGTTGGCCCGCACAGTCTAGAGATATTTCTAGCATGCCCATAGGGCCAGGAACTGCTGCCGGCAGAGGTGAAGTCAGCAAAAAGTTGGTGTTTCTATTACAGTAGCACCAAGCGTAACCTTTAATGTCTATATTTGCTGCAGGAAGTATGTAAACAAAAACGAATGTAATCAAGGCTGGAAAATATACCTGAAAATACCCTGCCTCCTCAAAGATGCCCGAGTTCACCTACCCTAAGGAACTAATTTTTGATCCTCTACTGGAAGCATAGAGCGTGCATTTTTATCTGAAAGGAGGAGGAGGAGGAGGAGGAGGAGGAGGAGGAGGAGGAGGAGGAGAAGAAGAAGAAGAAGAAGAAGAAGAAGAAGAAGAAGAAGAAAGGGAGGAGGTAGAACACAGGTGCACTGTCTCGTCTTAGATGTCCTATTACACAAGTTGGTTTAGCAAATACATATTTGGAGTAGGTTGTGCAGCAGAGCCTCTAACCAAGCGGCACAGCAGCCTCAAGCTTTAACTCCTCAAATGTCTCATCTCCTCTGACTGCCTCAAACACCGGAGGCATATAGGAATAGCCTTAAAATGAAAAACATCCACAGAACTAGAAGAAAATAAGTTAAAAAAAAAAACCCATATCAAATCCAGAAAAATCAATGAGCAGGAGGGAGCAGAGCTGATGACAGTGGGCCTTGAACTCACAAGCATCCCTGAGTTCCTGGGCTAGGCGCGGACTGTGAAAGAGGCACCCCACAGAGAGCAGAGGGCAACCGGTCATGTTGGCCGCATCTCTCCTGCGGAGGGTGCTGAGGATGTTAGCTGCTGTTATTGCTGCATAGGCTGGGCCTTATGTCAGGCCATGCTCCTGGGGTATTAAGAGATGTGACTGTCGAAGACGTGAGTGAGCTTAGACCCCAGTTAACCCAGTGACCTGCATTATCTTTCTGTCGCTCAAGGTCACGCTCCCCCTTTGGTTTTCCTCGGTGAGTCAACTTGGGAAACAGTGATGTAAATTCTAAAATCCAGACGTGGGGAAAGAGACCAAGAGGGGAAAATAGCAAGTGAAAGGTGGAGGGGGAGGAGAGAGAAGATAAATGTCAGCTTCAAAGTGACCTGTGGCACTGGCACTGCGGAAGGAGCAGAGAGAGAGAAGAGAAGAGCGCTGGACAGGGAGGGTTGCTGAATGAAGCCCTCTTCGCACACTCGTAAACTTATCGCAGTGGAGTTAGCGGCACAAACCTACACTACACTACATGAGGTCTGGGGATAGAGTTATTTTAGGTCTCATCTTTCTCAGAGGGACTATTGACAGCCAATTGCAGCTGGGGGAAAGGTGTTGCTTTCTTGAGTGATGTGTCCACTGATAAGTTGTTCATGCACTGGGAAGCAACCTCCCACCCGTGTTCAGGAAGTCAAGCCTGACTGCACCCAATGCACGAGAGACACTAATGCAGATCAGGGATTTCTTGGGAAGAGGACAAGAGAAGGTGATTGAAGTGAAAATGACTAAAATTCATTATATACATGCACGAAATTGTCAAAGAATAAGAATTTAAAAAAAAAAAGCTGCAAAAGATGAACTTCATAAAAACAGATTAAAACGCCCAGCAATGTTGGAGCCTGACAAGCGTTTTAAGTCCCTCAGCTGACCATCAGCCTGCAGTGTAGGTGTTATAGATGTCTAATGCATAAGTCACAGTTAAGCGAGAATGAGAGGCCAGGCGGTTCAGGTCACAGATGCCTCGAAACCCCACACCCCAACCATTTCCATCTCAGTAAGTGCTCTTAGGACTGAAGAGCAAAGCAGAGCAAAACCAAACCCAAACCAAACCGAGTAGCCCAAATTCCCACCATTGCACTGCAAAAGAGAATCAAAAGAATGAATCATTCAAGATGAAATAACAGAAAATAAATCTTAAATGCTTACAACACAGGTGTATAGGGCGTCAAAGATGCAGTTGATGGAAAATGCCTGATATATAAGGTTAAACATTGACATAAGAGATACAATTTTTATTCTTAAACACAATAAAACATAATACATTTACTTAGATATATATGAGTATTTTGTTACGCTATTTTTATATTAGGATCACATGCATATCTTTTATAATTGTATAATTTACAATTACTTTTTATTTGAGTCACTTTTTTAAAACTATGAGTAGGCTGAGCAGTTTTTCTAATATGTAGCACTATTTCCATGAGACCTTTCCCACCACTTTGACCCAAATTGCCTACAATCTCTCCTAAATGGCTTCCCTCCTTAACTACGATGCTTTTGAGATCTTCCCGTGACACTGTTGTGTGTAGTCGTAACTATTTTGTTACACCACCGAGCATTTCATTCTCTATATGTGCCCAGTGTTTATTCCTAGGCCACTTAAGGAATTCCATTCCTGGAATTTTTTTGGTGACCATAAATATCCCACTATTTAAATCAACATGTTTTTATTTTCTTTTACCCTGTTAAATCCCTGCTGGTGGAGTTCTGAGTTGTGTGGTAAATGCTTGCCAAGTACCTTAATAAAACAGGCAGGCTGGAGTCTAAAGACGCCGTTTCCACTTTGTCTTCCCATCAGGAGCTTATGTGAGCTCCCGTCAGCAGCCTTCGTCATGAGTGGTTTGCTTTTCTGTTTACTGTTTGTAGTTGTGCTCATGGGTGTGCTGTGGCCCGAAGCTGTCTCTGCTGAATGACTCATTATGCACAGCGAATTTTATGTCCTAGCTGGGCATCCAGTATACTGTCTTTTTTCTTGTATCTTCTTTTGAAAAATAATTTGCCTACTTTCCCTGTTATGCAACAATATTTTTACATAGAATAGGTATGTTATTTAGCAACATTTCATCCTTGCCTTTTGCTTATTTTTAATTCTTGGCATTCTACATAACAGAAATATCTTAAAAATTTGATGAAATCCAGTCTTTAAATTTTATTTAATATAAGTTTGGTCAAGGTCTTTCTTCACCTTAAAAGTTTCTTCTTATTTTTATTTATACCTTAAATTTAAATTTATGGTTTAATTTTGTTGATCTTTTAGATCATGGAAGGAAATGTAAATGTTACTTTTATCACATATGGAAATTCAACTTTCCCAGAACCCTTTGTTTAACAGACTAGTATTTACCTATTATAATTGAAGTTTTACCTTCATTAAAATTACAATTGACTGTGTATATAGTAATATATTTCTTAAATATTTTTATTACAAAAATATACTTGTCATCAATTTTAATGTCAAAGCCATACCTTTTCATTTACTGTATGAAACCAGGTAGTATTTTTATTTTTTAAGCTTTTTTTCCCCTTCATTATCTCAGGGTCTTAAAACTTACCATTCCTTGTAAATTCTAAGGTTTGCCTATGGCTGCTTAAAACCTTTCAAGAATTTTTAGTGAGATTAGACTCCACTTCTAGGTCGCATGTAAAGTGGAATCACTTCAGTGTCCACTACTCCAACTCATGAACCCTCCCTCCTTCCCTTCTTCCCCTCCTCCCCTTCCTCCTCCTCCTCCTCCCCTTCCTCCTCCTCCTTCTTCCTTCTCAAGAAGCACGTTAGACAGAGATACACATGTTCTGACACACACAGAGAAATCCCATAAAAACACAAAGGTAGAAACCATAATGCAGACGGCAGGGGGAGGGGCGGGGAGCGGGTAGCAGGGACGGGGGAGGGGTTGTTGACAAAGCACCATGAGACAAGAGCCTCTAGAAACCTGCTGAGTTTGTTGCGTGTGGCCATCTACTGCTGAGCACTGAGTCTGCCCTTCAGAGAGGTTTGTTTCCCCAATGATGCTCCATTGGAGAAAACTCGTTTTTCGTTTGAGAGTGGTTATCCGCTTATGGATTGGAGACAGCCTCTGGTTAGAGAGGTCGGTTTCCCCTCTTGGTGCTGGGATGCCGTGGGGTCTAGAGCTGTGCAGACCCAGTGCGCGCTACCCCAGTCTCCGCGCTCATCTGTGCAGCAGCCCTGCTGAGTTTGGAAGGTCTTTGTTCTTTGGTGCCCTCCATCCCCTCTGGATCTTACAATCTATCTACTCGACATCCCGGAGTCCTGAGGGGAGGGATTTAATGGAGAATCCCATTCAGGACTGAGCCCCAAGGTCTCTCACTCTCTTCACGCTGTCCAGTCTCTGAACTTGTTGTCCTCTAGTGCAGGAGGAAGCGTCTCTGATGATGGCTGAACAAGAAACTCATCTATGAGTGTAGCAGAATGTCAGTAGTAATCATTTTATTGCTATATTCCTTTAGCAGAACAGTGGTATTTGGTTTCTCCTACATAAATTTAGGTGTCTTTTAACCAGTGTTTTAAAGTTTGAAGCATGTGGATCCTACACATATTTTCTCAAAGTTATACCCAGCTATTGCATTTTTGTTGTAATTACAGATTTTTTTTACTATCATTTCTAATTAGCCCACTATACAACGTTTTGTACATGTTAGTCTTTTGTCGTAAAACTTTATTGATCTCAGTTATACATTTAATAAAATATAAATTCAATGGCTCTTGAGGTCAACTGCACAAATGGACACACTTTGTACCTATTAGTTTCTTATTTCTTTTTAAAAAAATTAAAATGTTTAGTACTACCCCAGTTTCTTTTCTGTTGTGCTAAACACTGACCAAAGAGCACCTTAAGGAGGGAAGTATTTACTTGTCTCATAGTCCAAGTCTCAGGCCATCTTCGAGGGCAGGATGTCAAGCTGGAGCATGAAGCAGAAACCACAGGGATAGGATGCTTGCAGAAAGCTTTGCTACTTCCCTATGCAACCCAGGTCCTAGGGGATGACATTGCCCATAGTGGGCAAGCCCTCTTACATCAACTAAGACTTGAGATAACCCCAAAGGATGCACAGAGGCCACTTGCATCTGGGCAATTCCTTGACTGAGATTACTTTCTCGAGTGGCTTTAGGCTGTGTCAAGTTGGCAACTAAAGACAGCTTGGACACCAGCTCTGTGTTGAAGAGAAGCCATGAGAGAAAATGTCTTACTGTGTTTCTGACTTGGGCAGCAGAGCATTCAACTGATGTCATCATGTGGACAAGGGTCCAGGTTGTCCCAGGGGGAGTTCTTTTGAATTCCTAGCTCTCGAGCAAGCTTTTAAAATGAATGAATGTCATATTGAATTTTTTATGAGGTTTTATGTTATTTGTTGAAGTAAACCTATGGATATTTTCCAGTTTGAGTCTAGTGATATAGGTAATTACACTGTTTTGTTTTCCAATGGTAGAATAGTCCTTCATCCCTGAGGCAATCCCTCCGTGTGTGTATCTCTTGTTACCCCTTTTATGTACCATTTAAATTTTTTGCTCCCCACCTTCTATCTGATTGCACAAGTCTCTCAGAAATCTTATCATTTGCTGGCAGCATCAGCCATGGTTTTAGGGTCAGGACAGCACTGGCTCTGAAAAATGTAATGGGGATTGAGGCTTTTATGGGGAGAGTCCTCTGACTTGACACGATTTCTTCTTTCAAGCTCCAAGTGTTCAGTGGACACAGCAGAGCATCCATTTGCATGGAAGCATTTTAACTCTGAGCTCAACGTCTACAATGTATTTCATAGTCATGTTACATGCATTTCTTCTCGAAAGAACGTCTACCACACTTCATGCCTTTCTGGACATTTGCCCCTTGCATCCCTGTTGTTGAAGTGATGAAAATTAATTTGGTTGTAGCATTACATTTTTTTTAATGTCTGAGTTTCTAAAATGAGATTTCTTATACTCTAATTTTGACCATTTTTTTTGTGGCATCCCTTTATAAGATTTGTATTTACAGAGCGCAGAGACTGGGTTTCCATTTGCCTGCTGCCATCCACTCTCAATTCCAAATGCAGTTCATTCTATGTACTATTTTAACTGCACTGAGCATTTTGGTGTTTTCAGCTTCTTACTGTTTAAAATACTTTATGATCATTGTTTCTTTGTCTTCGAACCATGGGACTCCGGAAATGGATAGTGTAATTCTGAATGCCTGGAGATTTACCAGATTCCCTTTTGTCACTTTTTTCCTAGTTTAAGATTCTTAGGGTCAAGCCAGGCATGGTGGCGCACGCCTTTAATCCCAACACTTGGGAGGCAGAGGCAGGTGGATCCCCGTGAGTTCGAGGCCAGCCTGGTCTACAAAAGTGAGTCCAGGACAGCACAGGCTACACAGAGAAACCCTGTCTCTAAAAAAAAAAAAAGATTCTTATGGTCTTATGCTTTATACGATTTATTCTCTTATTTTGTTGTTATTTGATTTATGATCCAGAATATTATCTAATTTTGTGAGTGCTTCTTGTGTACTTAAAAATCCTTTATTGTATTCTGTGATGATAGTTCTGTCCTATTAATGTTAATTACATAAAAATCATTTGTCAGTGTTTTCTCAGTCTCCTGTCTCCTTATTGATTTTATTTCTACACTCTGTGTTAATCATTGAGAGAAAATTGCTGAAGTTCTCAAGTATAATTATGGATTTGACAGGTTTTAATTCCATTATTCTCCCTTTTCACATTTTCAAACTCAGATTTTGGGCTCATATCCACGTAGGGTTGTTCTTTACCCTTAGCTGATATTTTTTTCATCATTTTGTAATACTTTTTCAGCCTGGCAGTATCCCTTACCCAGGTCACGCTGCCCAAGGTGGCCACTTATAGCGGTGGCCAGCGGTATTTACTTCTTTATAGATGAAGCTGAAACTCAGCCTTTGCTGATTAAAAAGTAAATCGTAGAAGAGTCAAGCAGACCAACTGGGATGGAACAACTCCAGGAAAGGAACCAAGACTCTGAGAACGCAGGCGGGGAGAAAATGACTCAGAAAGGAGGCTCGGACACGAGTTAAAGCTCTACAGGGCGAGATTTACACGCAGCTCGCGATAGAAGCAGACTGGAAGTCCTTGCATTATACAGCCTGGGGCCCTGCCCGCCCTGAGGTGTGTCTGGAGATGGCTTCTTATAAGTGCTTGTTACTGGACTTAGGGTAACCTGAGATACTCACCACGAGGAGTCCACTCTCAGCTCACAGCTCCCAGGAAGCCTGCGGTGTGGAGAAGCGGAACAAAAGTTGCAAGGCCGTTTACAGTAAACTAACGGATGCCTTATTGAGCAGACATAGAAGCTGCCTTCACATCATGAAGCAAGTACTATAAACTAATGTGGTGCCATGTTTCCCTCTCGGGTGCAGCCACTTGACCGGTTAGCTTAATACTTGTTAGTGTTCATGCTGTTTCACCCAAAATCTTCATATTAAGATCTTCACACGCTAAAGAGTGTGTGCACGCACGCACGCACGCATGCGTGGGTGGGACCTACACTTTGTTCTGGCTGCCTGTTACCATTTATTCAAGAGAACTGGCGGGGCACACACTTTGGTGTGACGTCTTTATAGTTTTCCTTTCATCTGTTCCTCCCATGGGCCTTTACTCCTAAGCTGGCCAACACAGAGAATGAAAACAAAGACTATACTCCGGCACGTTCTTTGGTTTGGACATCTCTCATTTGTCTTTTGCATTGCCTTAATTGTACTGCTGCAGTGTAGTTGGGAGCTTTTGTGGCTCTCCTTCTTAGTATGATTTACAGACTCTGCACAGAGAGTATTTGACAAAAATCTATTTTTGGTCTCAGTTGCAGAATCCTAATTTGCATCTTCTTGTGGGTCACCATGGCCTAAATTAGATGTGCACTGACCTGGCTCACTCTAAATCACGCAGGGTTTTTCCTCATGAACACAGAACAAAACATTTCCTGTACCCCAGAGGCTGCAAAATCAATCCCAAGGAAGTTAAAGTGATCTGGATGAGTTCTTCAAATACAAGTGTGCTCTGTTCTCCTCTACAAAATTGAGAGCAGTCTCAAAAGAAACGAAAATGCTGTAAGATACCATCTAGGTAATATTTGCAGCAGTAACGTGTGATTTTCCCAATTACTATGTGATTAATATTGTATTTAGCAGCAGAAATGAATTCTATTAACCAAGTCATATTGTCTTTTATTATATTTTTGAGCATTTTTATCCACTTTTTGGCACAAAGGAGAATTTTATTTCACTATAATTATAAGGGTTGCTTCTAGGCAAGGTACTTTCCTTTAGAAGTGACTAAAAGTGAATAAGGCCCATTTAACCAGTGAACAAAAATGGCAATTCAAACATTTTTAAGTATTTTAGCATTTATCTATAAATAAAAGTCTTTAAATAGACTACCAAACTATGTCACACCTGAAAATATACTACATTCACTGAGATTTTAAAAAATGATTGATATATATTTAGCAATTTTTCTAGATAGCTATTCTAATTAGAAATAATAAAAATAGGAAATAATAAAAATAGGAAGAATAAAGGCCTAGAAGGATCTCCAAAAGGAAACTCAGTGGAAGAGATTAGGACATGCTCAGCTGATAGGCAATTCAGTTATCCAAGCCTGGAAGAAGGAAGCAACTTAGGGTGCGGAAGGAGGAAAGCTAGTCTAGGTAACAGAACAGTATTTAAATATTAAAGCAAAGGACTATGGGAGTTCATTGGTGATAATGACTAGAGCACTAAGAGGCTAAACGAGGAGGGAATGACGGGTGCAGTAAATCGGGCTGTGCCTGAAGAGCGTGACCCTTGCAAGGCACGCGAGGCTTCGAGCTACCCTCTGAAGACAGCGAGGGGCCAGGAAAGACCCAGAGCCATTGAAACGCAGCACAGAACAGAGGCCTCATTTGCTGTGTGACTATCTAAAGGGTGCATTTTCAGGAGGCACATGCATGTTCATCTTAAAGGAAGACGTTTAAACAAAAGCGCATGAACCGCAAACTGACTTCTTCCCTAAAAGAACAGGGTGCTAAAGAAACAGAAGGGTCAACAACCTACCCGAGCAAGGCAAGCTCCAGAATCAGACCTTACTTTATAAAATGGTTCAGCATTCATTTTCATCCTATTATGGGCAAGTGCGGTGTGACTTGTCTGTTGGCCTAACATGTGGCCATTCATCACCATAGTGTCTTTGATTCTGTGGCTCTGTTCTTCCCTGAGTCCATCATGACATTTCCATGGGTAAAGATAACCAACAGGATTCTGTGGCTCTGTTCTTCCCTGGGCCCACCATGACATTTCCATGGGTAAAGATAACCAATAGAGGCATCTGTGTTTAACTGACTCGGGTGAGAAGGTTGGGGCTCCTGCTCTCTTGCTGGGACCCAATAGAGCTGTACACGAGGTCCAGCGGTATGCACAAGACAAGCACTGTAAGGGTTCTGATGTGCACACTGCAGTGTGGCCTGAAGAACATATCTACAGAGCAGAGTGTGTACATCCATCGAGGGACGCAGAGTCCCGAGAGAGCTGTAGTTGGCTGTTGCATTTAGCATCGGTCCCGTTTATCAGAACCCGCATCACTGATTCTGATTAAGTGGTACTCATGCCGGTTGACTGTTTAAACGTTTAGACTCATTTCCTTGCTTTGCCTGCTTCTGTGGAAAGCGTCGCAGAGTCAAGGCTGGCTTTAGTATGACAGAATGTGCAACAGTTCAAGAGGTGAATAAAAACTGGAGATATTTGAAAAGAATAAGAGAATTTCCAAGGTTAAAAAAAAAAATCCAAAAATGGGAGGCCCTCAAACACACTATATAATGAAGGCTGGCCTTGAGCTCATAATCTTCTTGCTTCTAATGCCTGAGTGCAGAGGTTACAGCCTGTCTTGTTGCACCCAGATTACCCTCTCTAATTTTAATTCATATTTCCCTTTGAACTTGGAAGTCTCAGGTGGGTGCGCCATACCACGGATTTTATTTTCGTAATATCTTTTCTGTTCAGTTGATTCACCGTGACACTTTGTTTTCATGTCATCCTTTCCCATTTCATAGTGTTTTCCTTTGTTCCATCTTTATAAATGTCTCCTCCTATTTTTATAGCTACTATGCTTTACATTCTGTCAAAAGTATCAAGTACCAGCTTTCTGTTCCCTGTTCCCAGTTCTTACTGAAAATAATTTTTAGGTTGTATCTTCCTCATCTATGAAATGATGTATCAATGTCATCTCAGGCTTTTGGACATGTTTCTTGTACTTGCTATGTGTGGAAGTAAATTCTACAGAGGACTGGACTTTGCCAGTGGGCACATTTATAAATTGTCTTTGTGTCCCTGCCTTCACATTTATGTGACAGTGGAGACCATTTATATCTACCTCTCTGTGTCATGGTGATAGCCAAAATGCCTAGCCTGTTACTGAGTTCTAGAAGTCATTTATGTGTTATAGTTGGGTTGGTATCCTGTGTATGTATATATCTCACCCATGGCACCATTTAGAGAGGAGACCTGTTGGTCAAATAAAAAGTCCCATGCAAGTCCATAGGTGATCCATGGAGTTTCTTGGGACTACGTAAGGAAACATGGCATCTATACTACCAGGAAGTATCCTTGGTTACTTATGCACACCTGAAGAGTGCCAGCCACCCACAGTGTAGACGTCCTGTGGAAAGCTGTGCACTGAAGAGTTTCCTAGCTAGCCAATGGGCAGTTTCACCACCACAGTAAATCATTCACCCTTTGCATAGTCTCAGCGATGGGAGGAGCCTCACGGGGGTTCTTGAACCTTGGGATCCCCATGAGCCCCAGGACCCCTGGACTCCCTTTCAGACCATGATTTTCATGGGCTTCCACCTGTACCCCCTGAGGAAGAGTTAGTAGGCTTTATTTCAGGGATGGCCCATGAGATTCAAGAAGCCTATGGTCCTGTAAGAGAAGAAATAGACATGTGGAATGTGACATCCCAGGTCTCGTGAGCTGTCTATTCTTCCTGGATCTCCAATGTTCTAGCAATGACAATTTTTACTCCATCTGCAGACCAGAGCCTTTCCAATTCCCCTCAGGTCTCCTCTCTTCCTCCTCAACAGGCCCTTGTTCACAATAAGTATTCTTTCTAGGATGAACTATAATCTCCATCCCTCAATTTTCTTCTACTTGCTTTTTAAATTATTTTATACCTTACAAAATCTAACTATAAGTGATGTAATACAGACCAAATGGCTTGTCATAAGACCAAATGGCTTTACCTGCTTTTAGATTCCAGAATCTGGAAAACATTTTCTCTACTTCTATTTAAATGGGTCTCATTTTCAACCACAGCTCTTAGATCATTGTATTGCCTCATAGGAAATACAGCTTCCAGGTTGTGCTCAGCTTTCAGCATGCTGGCTCTGGCTCCACTAGTCACACTCTATTCAAGAGCTGCACAGTATTGAATGAGAGCGAGAAGCCAAGCCCAGGATACTCAGCTTTAAAACAGAAGCTTGGACCCATGGACGTAGCTCAGTGAACGTGTTTGCCTAGCCCGCATGAAGCAAGCACCGGAGTGGATCTGCACCACTGGACACAGGAAGGAACACTGCATCACTCATAATGTCAGTGTGCCTGAGGATGACAGGAACATGCCCCCCAAAGCCAGCGCATCACAACTGAAAGTTTCTAGAGTAAAGCAGACACAGGACTCTAAAGTTTGGCATCCCTCTCCGTTCAGTCTGAAACGGAAAGCCCCGTACTGCTGAGTATGTCATCTAGCGCAAGGAAGTCACTCAAAGACAGGGAAGAGAGGTGGAAGCACACATTTTAACATCCTTCTATTTCTTCTTCCAAATCTTTATAGTTGCTATGGCAATCAATTGCCCCTCTGCTGAGATCACTCTTCCAATCTTTCATAATTACCAGCGCCATTCTACTTCAATTGGTTCAGAAATGGTCCCACATCGCTAAGTATTTCTTGTTCCGTCTGCACAATTGTCAGAGCAATCATTCTGAAACAGAATTCTGATCACACTGTTTTCCTGCTTAAACACTTTCAAAGCCTCGAGGCCGTAGTCCTGAATAAAGGTAAAGACATCACCTGAAATGGCTGTCAGACTTAGAGCCCTTGGTTTATCTGTAACTTCCACTCCCACCCCTTCCCTCCTCACCTTATGGCTCGGAGTGACACACGCAGGCGCAGGACTCTTGGGCACTGCTTCTTGGCACAGCAGCAAAGGCCCATGCACAGGGAGGGCAGTCCCACCACGCCCTCCAGTGCCCTTGACTCGTGAGTGGGCACGCTAGTGTCTGGTATGTTCATAGACTGTGGTGTGAACTCAATACTTAACTTCTAAGGAATAATAGAGTGTCTCATGTGATGAGAAACCACTTCCAAGGCTAGGTAGCAAAATGGCTTCCGTCTTGGAGGCACTCAACCTGAAGAGAATCAGTTGCCACATTCTGAGGTGCTGTAAGGACAGATGGAAGTACCAGGAAATAAATCCATGTGTCTGACCAGCAGTCAATTGAGCCACAAGGCTTGTCAAAAGTCACGTGAGTAAAGCCATCAGTGGGCGCTCACCTGACTAAGCTTTGAGGTATCTGAGGTACCTGGCAACAGTGCCTTTCTGTGTTGGGCGCTGTCCAAATTCCTGACCCGGAAAAATTGAGATGATAAATGTCTGTTATTTTAGCCTGCTGATTTGGGGGCAATTTGTTATGCAGCACTATGTAACTAATATAATCACTACCCAATCACTCCACAATGAGAATAATTTTTTACCAGGCCCAGCAACCCAACCAGTTTCCAGTTGTCTTTTACTATTTTGTTCATAAACACAAATAATGTACAAGAGGTGCATGGAAAAAAATAGATGCAGTGTCATGGTTAACATTGTTGACGATGATAATGATGATGATGATGATGATGATGGTGATAATGACATGACAATCATGTGCCTGAGGCAAGACAGTGAAACTATTGCTTCAGGGTATTGAAAACTAATTATACTAACTCTAGAACTGTTACTGTCCTGGGTTATATTTGGCTGGTAATATTTGGTTAGCTAGGAAGACTCATATAAAATTTATTGAGTTAAGATAACAAATGATACCTAAATATGTCCCATCACAGACTACTGAATCTGGTATCGCGGTGCTGGACTTCACACTACCAACTTTGGCTCACTAGTTATTCACCAAGTAAGGAACTGGGCCAGGAAACAGACAGGCAGCAGGGGTCGGGCCCAAGAGAAAACTGAGATGGAAAAAGTGTCTCCATAGAGATTTCCCAGGGTGACAGTCTGCCAATAGGCTAAGACAGCAGCCGCTGATTTCAAGGAATGCAAGCAAACAAAGCAAAAGCAAAACCAAAATCAAAAAAGAAACCACAACAAGCCCACAAAACAACAATAAAACGAAAACAAAAACCAACACCTCCCACTTCCCCTCCTCTGACAAATAGGACTCAAACAAATGAAAACAAGCCAACCAAAGCCACTAAAGTCCAACAAGTTCAAGCTGTAAAGCACCCCTTGCTATCCACCAGCCTTGCCTTTCAGGACATATTGCTGCATCTTTTTACTTGTGTCATGCCATACATCATACGGACCCAACCGCATCACGCCACTTGCGTCATGCGGAGCTGAGCGCAGTTCTCGGTTCCTCTACCCAAACTCTTGCTCAGTCTCCCTCAGAAGAGCCCTGCGTCACCTGCTTTGCTTTGCGAAACTGCTTGCATATCAGACTGACTACATCTTCTGACTTCTTTTGGTTCTTTGCACCAAACACCACAACCCTGTTGTGAAAATCACATAGATTAGTGTCTGCACTTCAAGTAATGAAAAGGCCCCAGTCTCTGATCTATAAATTGATTTAGGAGATTGTCGACAAACTGCAGGAGGGCATTTGGTGAGAGGGCAGCGTGAGAGTATCAGCAGATTCTGTTTGGCCCCGAACTGGAACATTTTATGTCTAGAAATATAGAAAGAATTGCTTCCAGGGGGCATGTATACAGGCTATTTTGACCAATTGAAAAAAAAATGTTAAAGGCATTTTATTATGTGTTGCTTTGTTGCTTCTGTAGGCTCTATTCAATGTGAGGATACTTGAAAATTTCCAGCTGAAACTGTATATGGAAACCACTAGATCAATAGTCTGGCTGGCAGGGGATATTGAGACTGACACTGTAGAAACTGGTGGCTTAGCGGCCCTGGGACAGCTGTATTGGAAATGTATGAGTCCAGTGACCCTGGGGGCTCCTCTGACTGTTTTCCACACTAAGCACTTCACCAGACCATTGCTCATCCCGGCACTGCTTTTGGAGAGGTGAGAGAGTGGAACATTTTCACCCCTTTGGGTGGACTGTGATCTATGGATGTTCAAAATCTAAGAATGGCGCAAAGTTCACAGTTGTTAGAGATTTTAAATGCGGGAACAGGCGGTGGTAAAAATAGCCAGTTGAGAACCAGCCCTTCCTTAACTACCAAGAAAACAGGTTTGGTGTTAGTTGAGTTTGGGGGTGGTGTTTTTGTGGTTTCTTTGAATGCGAAGGTTCATGTAAAGTGTAAACCTTCCTCTTTCTAAGCATCTATATATAAACTCGAGGCTGTACTTGGGTGAGTCAATTCAGGCAAATAAAATAAAAGTAATACTCAAAGTATAATCAGATATGATTTACAATTTGCCTCGCTCAGCAATCCCAAATGGAAAATAAAAATATTTAATTGGGATAGAAGAGCTTTCCCCGAAGTGCTCAGCAGTCATCTAATTAAAAATCCCCTCTCTGAGAAATGCATGAAAGATTAAATCTGACAGGTGGGCTATTGAGTGTAAAAGTTATAGCTGACTATGTCCCCAAAGAGTTGAAATATTTAGTTTGCAGGGATGGGGCATGGTTCTTAAGAAATGTGACTGAAAAATTAACAGATGGCTCAGGCCTTACCTTCTGAAGGCTCGGTCACCTCCCTGCACTGACTAGCAGATGAGGCACTGTTGACAAACTCAGGGACTTTCAGAGCATAGAGCAAGTTATGATCAGTTTGAATTCTGACTTCTGGTCTTATTTTCTGCAAGCCTTGGTGAGGGAAAATAAATGCATGACTTGCTCTCCCCACTCTACCCATAGCCTTATAGTCAAACAGTAAAACATGGGTAAATCCTGTCAAAAATAAAAATGAGCCACAAACATGATGCTATCTTAAATGAACCACATTAAGTACAAAACAAATGTGTTTCATTAGAGGAAAAAAGACTCATTATTTCTTACCAGCGTGTGTTCTGGGCACATGAGATGCAGCCTCCAGTGCACTTTATGTAGTACCTCGCTAGGCTCTGGAGGGTGCTAAGCAAATGAGACCTTAGATGTACAAAGTGGATTTATTCCTGTGTTTCTGTGCACAGGTATGGTCTAAACTTAGCTGTGCTGAACAATATAATCAGTGGACAATTGTATATTATCAAATAAACCTGGAGAAATAGGAGTGCTTCTCAATGGGCACACACACACACACACACACACACAAATCCAGAAAAAAGCACGAGCAGGAACTGCAGACGGATGGAGTGCGCTCAGTCTTGGGTGCACCAAATTGGACAACGGAGCCCCGTGGGCGGTACCTTTAGCACATGAGCCCAAGGATTTTACAACGTGTTATTGGAAAGCCTGGGTATGCTTTCAGACAATTCCACCATGGCTGTGTAGAGATGGCGCGCTGCCCAGTAAGAGCATACAGAGCTTGCCAGTGCCCCAGGAAAACCCCACTGCGTTCCTGGGGATAGAGGGTCTGAGTGGAAGCATATGAAATCCTCCTTGGGTGATTTATGTTGGACCTATCCAGTGGCAAGTGGTAAGCTTGGTTAGCATAGTTCAGTCGATATAAATGTGTTTCGCATTTTAAAGTCTTATGTTCCATATCCATCAATTGACCTATGCAAAGACACCATTGTATCTCATTTTGATTATTCAGGAAAATGTCCTCCAGATGTGCTTCATGCATGTAACAATGTGCTTTTTACTTGGCTTTTATATACGTATGTACAAATGTAATAATAGCACTAAGTAAAGATAATAATGAAACTAAGAGACAAATCCCTATGATCCAGATGAAGCAGTGATTGGCTTTCTCTTCATTGCCAAAGGTGGGAACTATTCTGTGGTTTATGTCATTCTTTCAGTTTTGTATGCATGTCCCCTAGTAAGGGGAGCGGGGCCTATTTCTCACATGGACCCTGTTGCCTGCTTTTTGATCACTTCTCCTTGGATGCTGGGGAAAAGGGGAGCCCCCCTATCCACCCAGCCCAGCACATCAAGCCGCATCCAGACGGAGCTCATTCTCTTCCCCTGTCTAGTGGGGGAGGTGACAGAAGCTCCACAGGAAGACCAAAAGAGCAACTAACCAGGGGCCAGAGGGGCCCGTGGAGTCTGAGCATGGGGTGGACCTAGGTCCTCTACACAGATATAGCTGGTGGGCAGTTCAGACTTCACGTGGGTCTGCCAGCAAGGGGAGTGGGGTGGCAGGGGGCTGTCTCTGATGTGGATTCTGTTGCCTGGTGTTTTGATCACTTCTCCCTTGTGGGACTGCCTTGCCAGCCACAGGAAGAGAGGACAAACTCAGTCCTGATGAGATTTGATGAGGTGCGGTGGGTGGGTAGGGGGGGGGCTCCCCTTTTCGGAGGAGTTGGAGAAGGAGGTGGGGATAAGAGGTGAGGAGGGAAGGGGCTACATCCAGGATGTCAAGTGAATAAACTAATTAATAAGAAAAATTATACTATGTATTTTATTATATGAATTTTTGTTTTACCTTTTTATGTAGCTTCATATTTTATATGGCTTATTATATGTAAAAGCATACTTTAAAGCATTAGAATATATAAGTAGACTGCTGTGTAGCCTGTGTGCTGTTGGTAAGACCTGGGTTGTTTCCAGTTTTCTGTTATGATAACACTGCTCCTTTGAGCATTCACTTGTGTGTCTCTTCCCTTCCCTTGTTTTATATGGGTCCTCACATGATCCTGACATCTCTAGTAGCATTTTCTTTCTGTAGTTATTATTCTGACAAATTTTACATCTCATATGTTAACTTTCAACTCTAGTATTAATATGTAGATTTTTAGAACATAATCTGTTTAGGATCCTATTTTCTGGTGAAATTCTGTTTTTCACTATTTTATTTGAACATGCTTATCACCTTCTTTTCTCTTGGTTCTTTTTTATCTTTCCACTTTTTCCCTTCCTTTCCCTCCCCTCCCCAACAAGTGGTGGCAGGCAAACAAACCGAGCCCCTTAAGCCACCTAGACAAGCTGCCCTGCCTCCCACGGTGACCCTCATACTGGCTCTCCTAGTTATTTAGAAGCCTATGCTTACAACTTCAATTTGAGTTTTCTACGTACTTTTTAAGTGAGTGGTGAGATTTGTTTTTGGAAGTTATGAGTCCATGGGGTTGGAGAGACGGCTCAGCATTCAGGCGCATCTCTTGCAGGGAACCCAGGTTAGATTCCCAGCACCTACATTGCTGACAGCCGCCTGTGGCTCCAGTACTCTCATCCAGCCTTAGCACTGCACACATGTGGTACTTAGACATATATAAGCGAAGACACCCATACATATTAAATACAGATAGATTAAGAAGTGCATAAATCTAGTTGATATTCAAGTACATCCAAAACCAATTCCTTCTTGTTTTGTAACTCGATTGTCAGGAGGCTCTTTGGCCTAACTAATCTGATCTGATGTAAGCAGTATCTATTAATTCAAATCTCTTTCTGATCCAAATACAGCCCCAAATTATAGATTTTCATGAGACCCAAATGAGAGACCAAAATATTTATGAAAGGTCTCTTCAAATTTGCAGGTTCAGGACTTCAAAATTTCTGACCTGTGCTACTCTAAAACTTCTGAACTCTGGCCCCTGGCTTGGCCGTGGCTCTTAGGTAGGCCTCTAGCCTTTCTCTGTTTAAGTATCAAGCAAGCAAAGGGAGGGGTGTGGCGCTCCGATTCTAATGCCCTGTTTCTCAATTCTGGGCTGCTGCTAATTCTGAAATCTAATTGTGTGTCACCAAGCCTTTGATGTTTCCAAGTCTCTACTTACTTCCATTTAAACTAAACTCCTTAAGTTTTTGCTTTTTCCTTTGGCTCCATAAAACATTGGGCAAACCCTCCCCTATGGAGTTACATGGCTTGTAAAATATTACTTATTTCCATGCTTGCTTTCCTGGAGATTTTGGCAATTCTCATTCTGGCTGTTTCCATGGGCTGTTAGTGCTTTTTAAACAATTTTATTAAACACTGTTTGACTTTTGTAATAATTGTCTTCTTTAGGCCTCAATTTTATAGTGACAGACAAATATCAGAATTTTTTTTTTATCTTATGTTGAGCTGTGATACAGTCATAGAGACCTTGAACTGGGCATGCCGCCTACCCCTATGTGCTGACAGACTGGTCTCCTAGGGCTTGAAGAACAACACTGCATTAGGAACCCTGTCATCCCTCACACCTTCTGGAAAGCATCCATGGGTATTTTTCATCCTTGATATAAGAATGAAACTGAGTAAGCCACAAATGGGGACTTGTCATCCAGCTCAACAGGTCTATTAGGACAACCACACATAATCCGTCTCTTATAACTTTGTAACTCAAAACCTGTATCATACAGTTTCCCAGGAGCCTGTAGAAGTCTGCTGTGTTTCTTTCATGTGAACATTGACATGTTGGATGACAGTGCCTGATGCTTTCCTTTCCTTGTCTTTTTATCAGTCCCTATGGCAACACCCTCTTTGCAATAACTATTGGTTTAATGACTTAAGAGAATAAGTGAGGCACTTCATCTTTACTGTATTTTAGGGTCCATCCACACCAGGTCTCCATACTTTTCCCCGGATAAACCTCTGTACTCCCCCTGATTGGTTTGCCACTATTTTGCTGTCCAGAGTGTGTCAATCTGAATCCTCCAGAAGATGCTCACCAAACCCAACTGTCAGCCCCTGTGAATGTGACTTTACTTGGAAACAAAAGGAGTCTTTCCAAGTGCAATTAATACAAGGACCTGAAGATGAGGTCACCCTGGGCTAGGCAGCTGCATCAAAGAGAAACTGCTGGATCTTTTAGGCAAACGTATGGGATTCTACTCAAGGAAACTCAACAGCAGAAAGGGCTTGAGCTTGGCTTGCTTGAAGCAAAAGCCAGGATGGATTTTCACACTGGGGGAGAATGTGACTGGGTGGCTGTGCTAGTTAATCTGTAACTCATCCAAGGCCTCTAGACTTCCCACAGAGAATGGCGGGAATGATGCCTAACTTCATGGATGGTTGGACGTAGTGGACCAGCTCCAGCTCATGGAGAAAGGCATCCTAGGTTGTAAAACTAGATGAGATTTACATCTCAAAGGGCTGGAAGAGAATTTAAAATGGGTGGCTTTTCTAAGACAAATACTTTTAAGAAAATGGAGGTTAAGAGCCCACAGCCTAAAAGACACCCATCTAGACTGAGGGGACACTAGAGCTATTTTGGTCTCATGGATCTCAAATCCAATGATAGTATTCCTATGGCCTTGAACGAGCTGCCATTGTGACCCAGAAAAGAAGACGTGGGGAGGCACAGAAGGAAGTGGCCCTGGGAAGACAGATACTCTCAGATAAAGTATTCCCTCAGCCAAGGGAGAACAGGATAGCAAAACCCCTCCCATTGCTAAGAGAGCCATTAGAGGAACTAACTGACAACACTCTGGAACCACTCAGCAGAAGGTACCAGAATCTTTCATCTCATTAAAGGCTCACTACAACTGCCATGTCATCCTGTAATTGATAGTATGAGCTAAAGCCATGGCTGCCTGCTCCACGTTGTCCTGACAACAAAGCTGATGATGTCACAACTCATACCTGAGCAGTGTCTGGTGCATACCTTTCCTCCTTGAGGTGGAAAGTAGTATTTTTCTATATCAGGGATACAGTAGCACTCCACAACTGAAGCAGAATCACAGGATTAGCAGAATGTTTCCTTCATTCTCATATTGCCTTGAAGCTATTGTTATCCATGCCTTTCTTTTTTTGGTGCAAATGAATCAACAGGTATAAGTAAAAACTCTCTGTGTGTGTACATTCATTTAAGTTTTCCTTTTAGCACTTAAACTTTTATATATTATTTAAGAAGGAATTTGAGACTACTTACTTAAATATTTTTAACCTTAACTAATTTGTAGGATTCTACCTTACTTCTCAGAGTACTTAGCATAATTCTTTGAAGGCTGGAAATGCCCACTTTTGTGGGCTGAATATAGCTCATTCCCTGTTAGCCCCTGCCTGTACTCCAACTCTCAGCTTTCCAGAGCCACATTTCTCTTTAGTTTTAATGGAGCAGTGAGAGGAGTGCGCTGTGCTCACCTGCTCACCCTGCTTCCCCACATTACGGGGTGGGAGAGAGCACCAGGCTCCCTGGTGCTGTGTTCGTGCTGTTGAGCCAACTATCTGCTTCACTCTGCAGCCTGCCCCCTGTGAGTCACTTGCCGCACTGCGTACTGCTCCTCTGAACACTCCTGACTAACTTCCTAGTGCCGGCTTAGAAAACACAGCCGCTTAAAGCATACAGGAATTTCCACATGTTCATCAGTCATTCAGGGGACATACAGACATCATGCGATTACTGACACTGTCTTGGGCACTTAAAACTGAAAAGAGACAGAAAGCTCCTTGGTTGGGAAAACATTAAATTCACACGGGCTCGTGATAAATGTAAAGTCACAACTGAGGCAAGTGCTATGAAGCAAAGGTCTCCGAGGACCAAATCCACTGGCAACGGGGCTTCAACGAAAGGCCTTAACCCAATCAGCATGGAAGAAGAGCACGAGAGACGAGGAAACCAACTGGCAACCTTCGCTAACAAACAACGAGGAACGAGTATGCTGAAGCGATTGCAAGTGAACCTGTGAGCTAGAGTTACGTAAATCTAGGGAAATAAGACAAGTGGGACTCAAGGGAAACTAATCACAAATACACAGTACAGGTAGGATTCCCTGGTGGTGGTTAATGGGGAGTGAACAGAACGGCCAAAGTATCTTCTGAGATTCAAGGCAACCTCTTAATTGTAACCCTCTTAAAAAAAAATCAAGCTTCATACTTTCAACATAGTGATACAGAATAGACATTATCATTCTAAAAGGAAAAACGGGGGGAGAGTGATGAAATACTGGACCAAACAAGACTGTTCTCCGCTGTCTCCCAATGGGGCCTTGCTGTCAGTTTGTGAAGAGCAATGTGTAGTCTTGGCAAACAGCCTTGGTTGTTTGGGATTGTCCATGGGACCCTTTGGCCAACCCCTTTCATCAGTTGGATGAACCCAAGCCCTGGTACTGGAAGCTTTGCTTGGTGAGATGAGGGCCTGTCAGGACTCCATCTCCGTCATTATTTGAAACAGAGACTTCGTTAGGATCACCCGCACATCACCGTCATGCACTTGAGCGTTTCCCACTGAGGTCGCTTTCCAGACAAGTCTAGCTGACTGTCTACCTATTTATTCCTTCACCCTCATCTCCCCCTCCCCCAACCCGATCCTCCTGTTTCAATCCATCCCCCTGCCTCCACCCACCCATAAAATCTATACTATTCACCCCTCCCCAGGGAGATACCTATGTCTCCCTTGTCCCTTCCTTTATACATAACCTCTCTGGCTCTATGTACTACAGCTTGGTTATCATTTATTTAACAGTGTGAGTCACAACCACTAGGCAGGGAAAGAGCTAACTGGGAGGAGCATGGGTTTTTGAAACCTTAACCCCCACCTCCAAGACACAGCTCCTCCAACAAGGGCACACACCTCCTAATCTTTCTTGAGCAGCTCCACCAACTGGGGAGCAAGTGTTCAACCAAATCAGCCCACGGGGCCATTCTCAATCAAACCACCGCACTGAGTGACACATTCTAAAAAGGAGGCTTGAGTCCAGAGGAGAGATGATGGTGTGTAGGGAAGTGAGCACCGTGGTGCAGGGAGACCTGAAGAGCGTTTGCTGCAGGAGAGAACAGTACATGTGGTTCTGCAAGGGGACAATGGGAGTCAGGAGTGTAGAGGTCACCAGTGTGATACAGGTGACAAACATGAGATGATGTGAAGTACTCCAGACTAATATATTGATCTGACTGGATTTTGGGATATTGAAGTTTCTTCAGTTATTTCCTTTCCTTGGCCCCTTCTCTAAGCCTTTCATTTACAACTGTCCTTTCTCCCTCATAACCCCCCTTCACCATTTCATTTCTTTTCATATTTCTCACTGTGCACTATCCTTATTATCTGTAATATTAGAATTATTATAGGTGTATTTTGGCTCTACTCTGCCTTAATTGGCGGCCCAGCTTCATAATAGCAAGAAATTTACAAGCTCTTGCTAAAGTGTCACAGTAATATGGCTAATTTAAAAATTATTAAAATCACATCATGTTTCCATCATTTTAAAGGTCAAACTCTTAGGCTTTGGCCTCCCTCTGAGCCTTCAAGGTGGTGGGGCTTTGTGAGTGAATGATGGGATGCCCACCTGCCCACCTCCCCACTGAGTACACAGCTGTGCCAGTGTCCTACTCCACCCTTGGTGTCCTGATGTCTCCTTTGCTATTGTCGTTTGTGGAGTTTGCATCTGGCATGAGAGGATTACCTTTTTTTTATTATTATTATTCTCTAAATTTCATTCTATATGTTATGTTTTACCCTCAAGAAATGTTAGGTTTGGTAATCCAAAATGACTTTGACAAAGTAAAATCTAGCATATCAGCAATACAGCCAGAGTTATCATTTTAGGTTAATAAAGCTGTGTCAAAATGTTTAGTATTAAATTATGACTTACACATGTCTTAGTGAAGGATAGAGCCTCAGTCTAATGCTAGACATGTTTTTTTTGTGTGTTCTTTTGAAGGGAACATCCTTCTGTCTTAGAACTTTCCATGTTTCCATATCCAGATTTCTTCACCAAGATGGATAAGAAATTGGCAGAAATCATTGATCATCATGTAAGATTTTCTTTTTTTAATTAAAAATTAAATATAATTACATTACTTTTTACCCTTCTTTACTTCCCACCAACCCTTCCCAGACTCTCCTTCAAATTCGTAGCCTGTGTTTATTTAATTGTTGATATGTATGGATACATATATTTCTAAATACATAAATATATCCTTCTCAGTCTGTATAATATTAAGTGTATGTATATGATCTCAGAGCTAAACATTTGGCATTGGATAAACAAGTTTGGGTCTCTTTCCTGGGAAAGACTATTTTCCCCACTCTTAGCATTTGTTAATAACCTGACTTTGTTTGGTTGGTTTCTGTTTGTCTAGAGGTGAAGCCCTATGATATTTCCCCTCTCCTATCAGCATGCCCAGTGGGCTCATCCTTGTTTAGGTAACCATGTTGATGAGACTTCTGACATTATAGGAAATACCTGTCTTAGGAACAATTCTTCTCAGATTATTCTGAAAAAAAAAAAAAAAAAGAAAAGAAAGGAACTTTTTCTTTCTAAATATCCAGTATTATCCTAATTCTAAAACCAAAGACATACCAAGCAGAGAAAATTAGAGACCAGTCTCTCTCATGAACACAGAACCAAAAATTCTCAATAAAATACTTGCCAACATCATATCATTCATCTTGATCAAGCTGACTTCACTATAGACACCCAGAGATGTTTCAACATATGAAAACCAATCAACATAACTCATCAAACAGTATCAAGGGCAGAAACCACATGGCCATCTTAATAGATATAAAAAAAGGTCTTTGACAAAAACCTTACATCTCTTCATAATAAGAGCTATGGAGGAACTGGGGGATGGGCGTCAGACACCTCAACCAAGGAAAAGCTAAATGTGGCACACCTATAGCCAAAGTCATGCTTAAATAAAGGAAAACTTGAAGCATCCCCACTAATAATAGGGACAGGGCAAGGGTGTCCATTTTTTCATGCCTATCAATATAGTGCTTGGATGGGTCCTTTGTAAAAGGATCAAAGATCTCAGTGTTAGATCCGAAATTCTGAAATTACTAGAAGATAACACAAGGAGTACACTTAAACATATGAGCAGGTCTTTCAAATAATAAAGCTATCAGCTGACGACATTAAAAAGTGTCTATACTGCAAAGGAAGCAAAAAACATGGGCGCGGGGAGCTCTATGCCAGCTACACACCTGACAGAAATTAGACTCTAGAATATAGAAAAAGCTTAAAATCTACATATCAAGTAAATAAATAATATATTTTAAAAAATAGTTTAAGGAACCAAAGATAGAGTTTTCCAAAGAAGAAACACAGATGACTAATAAATACTGTAAAAAAGTGTTCACCATCCTTAGCTACAAGAAAATTCAAAATTCAAAGTGGTTTGGTATTTTATCACACACCAGCCATAATGATGCTTATTAAAGAAATAAGTAAGTACGAGTGCTAGTGAGGATGAGCAAAAATGAGCTCCTGTGGGTAGGAGTGTAAACTGGTTCATCCCCTATGGTAATCAGTGTTCACGTTCCTCAGAAAGCTCAAAATGATGCTGCTGTACAGCCCAGCTCTACCACTCCATAAACCACAACAGACATTTCTTCACTTCCGTGTTTATTGCTACTCTCTTCACAGTAGCCAGGAAATGGTATCAGCATAGGTGCCCATCAGTAGATGAATGGATGATGAAGACAGCACACACTCTGGTCATTGGACACACAGAAATTAAGTTGGAACTTACCTGGAATTTCCCTCCTTACCTACTAGACTTGATAGTTTTAGAAAGTGCTATAAAGTATATGTTAGGAGAAAAGTCATCAACATTTTTATCTAGTGCTGAATCCTATGAACTACAGTGGCCTGTGCCCTCTAGTGCATTAGTGGTATGATGGTTTTGTGAACAACCAATCATTTTCTAATTGGAACGGAGGCCTGTCTGGTGGGTAAGAATACATTCCTGGTTCTGTCAACCTGGTTAGGAGCCGGTGGCTGGGCAGGCCATACACCTTAGGGAAAACCTCATATGACTGTTTTTCTAAGTGTGCCTGAAGTGCTCATGATTACACACATATTCAAATACTGCACCCAACCTTCTTACTACACTGAGTAATGGTTATTAAAGCAACTCATAACTGGCTAAAGTGCCAAAAATAGGTGGTAGAGTGTTCAGGTACAAATGGGACAACTACATCTCCCTCTCAAGGTTCAGAGAACATGGTGGAGATGACCAGACACATGCAGAGATTAGCAGATTGTGGGGAGCTCAGCCCAACAGACACATGTACATCACAGCTTCCATCTCTTTGGCTCAGGGAAGGTTGCAGAAGAGTGGGCAGGAAGATTGCAAGAGCCACAATACCAAGAAGTCGCCTGTGAAACAGTCTCCCCTAGAAATGAGCGCATAATATATATATTGCCGGAACAATGGCAGTATAATGGAAATGTTACCATGAAAGGAGAAGCTTTTGTGGGGTTCCCCACCCTTAGGTGAAGAATTACAGGCAACTAAAGACTGCTGGGGGAAGCAGAATCAACCTCATCCACTGCTGGTTATCCAGCGCAAAGTGGTCACCCTGAAACCATATATCTACAGACAACGAAAATGGGTTCAGCACGCTGTGTTTATATATGTATTTGCATATATATACACAATAAAGTATGTAATAAAGTATAAAGAGTCGAAAGTGGGATGGAGATGTGGAAGGGAAAGTGACCTGGAAGAGCTGGGAGGATAAAGGGAGGGGGCAAGTGATATAGTCCTCTTTTAAGTAAAAATAATATAAGAACTTAAAAGAACTAGGAGATCAAGAGATACACAGCTAAAGGAAAACGTCCTCCAGTTATGTCACAGCCATTGAAGTCATGCTGCGATGGTTGCCTGTGGAAAACTTACAGGAGATTGGGCACGCTTCAAGATTTCATTGTGCAGGGAGTATATTGTATAAAGTCCTCACATTTCCTCGAGGGACTATTAGCTGTTAAGACATGAGTATCCTTCTCTTCAGTGAGGTAGCCTCTAATGCATTGCTTTTGCTCTAGTGGGATAGCCTCTAATACACACTTGGGCAAGAACCTGATTAAACTCAGTGGGTCACACATTAAAAAGTGGACATGAAAGTTGGGGTGAGGGGGCTTGCTGAGAAGAAGGAGGGGTATAGCCATGACTGAAATTTGTTGTATAATTGTATGAGACAGGCAAACAAAAAATTTTAAAGGGCTAAAAAAATAAACTATAAGACTTAACATATGAGAAAAAAGTATCTGTTGCTATTAAACGTCACAAATTTTTCAACCAAATGAATCTTAGGTTGTGCCCAAATATTATGGATGTTTTTTGCCACAATTTCTGTACATTTCATACATTATTTTCTGGGAAACTTAATACATAATAATGATGTTCAGATGATATCTCAAAAACATGATAGTAACTTGTTTCTTGTATCATTAAAACTTAAGCAGGCCATCTATTCTAAGCATATATGACTTTATGCTTTAGTTTTAATATTTAGTCATATCAGTATTTCAACATTCTGCAAAAGCTATATCATAGCCAATAAGGCTGAATGGCATGCTGTGAGTGTTGAGCTGAGGGTCACAAAAAGAACATTATAGGCAGCATCCTGAGGGGTTTCCAGCATACCAGGCCTGGCGTGACTCCACTCTGAGTTATGGAGGGCTTACTACTCCTTGTAACCAATTCCTCCGCCGACTGTGTTAGAAGAGAGCAAGTTCCTTGTGGCATTTTGTTCTTTGTCACTATTAGTTCCAACACTGATTACACCTTCCTACCTCTCACCACATCAGGCACACTGGTCTGCAACAGTCAAGAATTGCATCGCTGTTAATTTCACCTTCAACCTTATTAGGAATAAGGTTGTATTCTTTAATATGAATTTTCTATGATTTTTTTGTTTTGCTTCAGCTATAGCTTTCATTTTATAATGTGTGCTGTGATGGAAATATCAGCATTGAACAAGAGAGCAAAATACCCTGGGATGTAGAAACATATTCTGCTTTTAAGATAAAATTCTGTTTCTGTGGGGCATGTATGGTAGAGAATAAGAAAGAAAGAAAAAGAATAAGAGAGACGCCTCTGCAGGCACTAAGAGGAGAACGGCATGCGGCAGTGTGCGTTTGTAAAGCTATTTTGACATGTACTTTTTCATAGAAAATAATATGCAAATGATTTATTATTTCTGTCGCAGTGGCAAAGAGATATGGAGATCCGAAAGCAAGAAGAAGCTGAGTGTGAGGCCCAAAGACAGAAAGATGAGGAGAAAAAGGAGAAAATCCACTTTCAAGAAATTATGAAGCAGAGGGAAAGGAAACTGAACAGGAAAACCAAGCCTTACGAACTCACTTCATTAGAAAAGAAAAGTGACCCAGGAAAGGAAAGTGGACCCGTGGAAGCGAACAAGACAGCAAACCTAGAGAAGTGAGCTACGCGGTAGGGACGCCTTCTTAGAGGTCCCTTGAGGCCATTTTTAAAAAGAAGTTGTTACCACGGTACCAGTTAGTAGTCACACTGTAGTCTTAGTGTAGGAGGCACCTGGCCACCACACTTACGTGAAGTGAGTTCGCCTGCCATGCCTCTGCTTCCCTCTGCGGCTCGTCCTTGCTTTAGCTCTTTTAGCCATTCTCAGTGTTGACGGTCACCGCACTTCCTGTGGGAAGAAAGCGAACTGAGCATCAGCTGATGAGTCAGAGCACGAGGGGCGGTGTTTCCTTGAAAACGTGAGTGAACATAGGCCTAAACCCTTTTAATCCCTTTTATTTGAATAAAGTTCTGATGCCTCTAGGATGTTGTGGTTATTTTATCAGTATGACCTAATAATGTTTATTATCAGGCCTATAGCTATTATTATGGCAGTATTTTCTAACCCACTAGCAATCAGTGAAGACACGGACACCTATTATATTTTAAAATAGCCTTAGTTAACCTGGGGCAGGGCAGATATTAATCCCCTAAACTACCTCCCATATTGGGGTAGGCATCCCATACCCTGCCCCAATCCCATGCCATCTGCTTCTAATAATTTCTATTGAGCTACCTCCCATCCATAATCCCAAATACTTGCTAATTATCATCATCTGGGCCAAGTTTCCATCCACACCAGCCCTGTGTTTCTTCCTGCCTAACCCATGGCGTTGGCCCCGTCTTCCTGCTCCCCTTCCTCAGGTCTCTTCTTCCCAAGATTCTCTCTGTCTCCTAAAGCCCCGGAGCCTTGGCCATGCCTACCCCACTTGCCCTGCCCAGGTGTGATGGCCATTTATTGGTCAAACAGGAAGTTCCTTAGGCAAGGTTACGCAGCAACCTTGGGGGTACAGAGACAGCAGGCGGTAATTAGCCTCAAAGTATATTCAGCCCAACCTCCAACACTAGGATCTGTGTTTTATCGTCAATTTCTGAAGAAGTAAACCCCATTTGATAAAGGACTACAGAAACGAGTCCAGAAAGGCAAGACCCTGACGATCAGTGTCATGTTTAATGGACAGCCAAGGAGACCTGTGAGTGACGGCGGTTTCAGTTTGCCACATGAGTATTTGAAGGAGCCCGGAACATTCAGTACAAACTCTTGAAGGTGTTCACCGAATCAGGAACTGTTTTATAAATGTTACTTCACTTCGTCTAAGACTCTCAACCTATGGGCAAGAGTAACAGGACAGGTGCCCTATGGTGCCCCATATTTCTCTTTTTGAAAATATAGATAATATATTTTTCAATTTCATTTCAACTTCACACACGTGGTTTGGTGATGCTCAAGGGGCAAGTACTTTATCAGGGAATCAGGGATGTCAAAGGCTGATGCAGGTCCGGATGGTACCCCAAATTAGTGGAGGGGCCTAGGGACTATCTACTCCATATAGAGAGACCTCCCTACCACTTGGACACACTTGTGTGCATAGCACTGTAGGGTTTCTTAGCCTTTCAAGAAGTCACCAGATAAGATTTCTTTTTAAAGGAGTTATTGCTTCACAGAGCTGGCAAGTACGTTTGGGGGCTAAATTCAACAGTAGGCCACACGTTTGGGGTCTGTATGATGTGATTTTGAGGTATTATTTTCTGGTGGTGGCGTTCAGGATAACAGTAAGCAATGGGAGGAGAACGCTGTGGTCAGCTTTCTGTTTTCATCCCTCACTCAGCTGGTTTGTGTTCATGTTTCTTCTTTTTCCCTTCCGTCCTGAGGGGAATCTCACAATGCACCCTTCCCATGCGTCTCCATCACCTTTTCTTTGTATTCCTATTCAAAAGGAAAGGAACACTATTTCAGAGCACCAGCCAATCCGTGTCTTCCCAAGCTAGTCACCGCAACCTAAGACTCCACCCCTCCACCCGTGCAGGCCCAGCATTCCTTCCATCCTTCCACTCACAGTACAGTCCCAGTAAGGCCATTGTTGGTAGGAACTTTACCAAACTCTGGCTGGTCTTATCTACTGGTGTGTCGGTGGTACATGTAACCACGGAGCTGTAAAAATTAGGAAAGGGATTTGAGTAGTCTAACTGCTATTTATAGGAGCTTCCATCAATCTTTCTTTTTCTATATATTCTTTGTAGAAAGAAACCTCCATTTCTAAGTCTTTCTGGCATCTGAGGTCTGTTCTGGTACCACTGGAGACCTTGTTTATTTTTATCTGTTGATCCTTCTTGTTCAACTTCCCTAACAGTTCCATTATTTTCTCAATATTGCCAGTGTGCCCCCATATTTTATCCTTGCACATTCATAGCTTTGGTTTTTTTTATAACCCATTGCTGTCATAGTAATTGTAACGTGGAAGGAGGCAGCAATATGATCTCTATATTAATAGGTAGACGATGTTACCAGGAAAGATTAGAAGGGGGTGGGAGGGAGATGACTAAAAATCTTACATTTTCTTCTTCATTACATATTAAAATAAGAAAGCACATGTTTATTATAGTTGTCTGGCTCTATCTCTGACCCTCCTGAAATGTCAGTTACTTTATGTTTATGGATCTGGATCCATACCCTACTTTGATTTCCAGTTGCTCTGAAATAGTAGATAAGTTAATAAACTCCTTGTACTTCAATCCACTCATTTTTGAGGTTGACATAATCAAGTAAAGATTGTCACACGCAAAAGCTAATTAGCGAAACAAGGTTGTCAATAATTTTAACAGAGAGAATTCAATATAAAGAATTGATTTAAAAATGTGTGTGTGTGTGCGTGCGCGTGCACACGTGCATGTGTGTGCATCTGTGAGTGTGCCTGGACAAGTTTATGCACACTATAGACACTGAGGAGTCCTTGGAGACCAGATGCAATTCTGGCTCTCCTTGAGCTAGAGTTATAAGCAGGTGTGAGCCATGACATGAGTTCTGGGAACCAAACTTAGGTCCTTTCCAGGAACAGTCAGTGCTCTTAACTGATGAGTCATCTCCAGCCCCAAGGAATTGTTTTTAAAAGATGTTTTAGAACTGAAATCAATGAAAAAAAAAAAAAAAGAACACAGAGCTAACACTGTAAGAGAATGTTCACTCTTTAGATCCATGGACTCAAGACCACCAGGGCTCTGGAGATGGGAGGACTCGGACCTTGGGTGAGCAGACTGCCGTCCTGTTGTTGGTGCCTTTGAGGAGCACAGTGCTGCTGGTTTAGGGTGCACAGACAGAGAAATCATCAGAAAAGGAACAAGCTGTCATTTACTGGACAGGCTACAAGGAGAAGCAAAATCCGGAAACTCAGACCCTTTCTCTCAATTCTCCTTCAGCTGATGTTTCCCGACAGCAATAAGAGGACGGTGATAGGTTTAGAAGTGAATACCTGAATGACTAGAAAAATCTGTAATGCCTAGAATGTTCTAGACCATACAGTGTAAGGAACTCTTCCTTCTTTTGTTTTGATAAGATATATTTCTAGTGTAATTTACCTTCTATGTTTACTTCCAGTTTGAAACAATAAGCCAAAGCTTTCTGGAATTCACTGGTTATGGACTTTTAAGTTTTTCCTAGTAACATAATTTCTACACAAATGACCTGAAGCCTTTTACATGACCGAGAATGAAATACTCCTAAGACTCTGGGTTAGTTTTCCTGCAGGACTCGAAGCTACAAGGCTTCTTGCTGTTGAGGCAAGAAATAGAGTAAACAATAATTTGCTCTGAATCACAGCATTAAAAAAAATGAAGATTTCTCCTGTTCTAATTATAAAAGTACAGGTCAGTTGACCTGTGAAGGTTCGGAGGACACAAGTGATAAGTTTAAAGAGGAAACGACCACCAAAAATACGTTCAGCCTGGCTGAGGGGTTATTTACGGGACAACAGGACAGCGAGAAACATCAAAGTAGCCAGCGCCAGTAATCTGGAAATGCGATGAGATTACACGGACGTGTTATGTGTTGTGCTTCAGCAGCCGATTTGTCCCTCCCTGTCAGTGACACTCTGTGACTGCCAGTTAGCTAACCTGAGCGTGCCTTCTCATACTTGAAGTTTATCGCGTTGACAAATTCAAAGAAAGTTTCACTACATCACCCATAAATTCTTGAACCACATTGCTTAAAGCGCATGAAGAAGTGGGTCACTTCCCTTCCTGTAACATGCCACCACAATTACACTATCATGGTCACATCTATAGCACTATGGGAGATTTTATATGATACTATGGGTGGATAATTATTTAATCTGGGGGATTTTCTGTGTATCTGAGCTGTTAAACTGCAGTTTTCCCTTCCTTGCAGTAGAGGCCAGTAACGCCCCACTCTGCCCTCTCAACCGTTCTGCGCTCAGCTGTGACAATCAAAGGTCCTTTGGAAATTATCCAGTTGCTCCTGGGTGAGAAAGACTGGAGTTGGGCTCGTGAATGCCTCATCACTCCTTGCTGTGCTGAAGTGGGAGCATAAATCATAACTTCAGAGCTTTTAAGATGCAGTTTTCTTTATTTTTTTGACTACACACACACATAGATATATTGCTTCCATATGTACAATGTATTGTGATTTTATTCATCCTTGATTACCCTCTATTATTCTCTTCTTGCTGGCTAGTCTCCTCCTACCTTCATGCCTTTTTCTTCAGACAAAATGGGTTTAATTAGCATGTCTTACATGGTCATTGATAGATATTATTGACAGTGGCTACACTATTGCAGAAGATAATATCCTGCCCCAGTCACAGGTAATGGCCAATAACTACATGGAAAGGGTGGGTCCTCATGACCATGCCCATGCCCATGATGGAAAGCTGGAGGATGATGTTCTATGTGGATCTTATGCAGGTATCCATAGCTATTGTGTAGTCACGGTTATAGTAATGATGCCATGTCTAGAAGACTGTTTGATAGCATTTCTCCATCTTCTGACTCTTGGAACCTTCCCCGATAGATACGTTGCCTTTTCTGATGTGCTGACTGGATCTTGAAAGGGGCTGTATAAAGGTTACATTTAGGACTAAGAACTAAATGGCCACTAATTCTTAGGAATTTGACCAGTTCTGGGTCTGCATTAACTTTCACCTGCTTTAAGACAAAGTTCTCTGTCCAAGGCTAAGAATAGCACTAGGCTATGTGTCTAAACATAAACTCTGAAGGCAGTTTGACAACATGTCCATTTCTCACAAGGACAGTAATAAGTTACACCCTAGGGCCTTTGACCAGATTTATAATATATCTATTTTTTTTTCCCTGTAGAATGAGCCTCAGATCTAACCAGAAAGCAGCTGGTCACCCCCACCCCCATGTAGTCAAAGCACTATTGCACCAGTGGTCATGACTTGCCTGGTAGGCTGGCACTGTAGCATGCAAGGACCACGGCTGGTTAAAAGTGTTGACTTTTCTTCTCCAGCGGACAGAAGAGCTCTGTGCAACACTCTGAACACTAGTCAGCAGGGAGAGTGCTTCCAGTGAAGCCCCAACTTGATTTCTTTGCATGCCAGGCCTAAATGCATCTTAGGAAACAAGGCATTATACTCAAGTTTTGATGGGCAACTAAAAGCAATGACGACAGCTTGCATTGTTTCAGGACCTCCTGGTGCCCTACTGGATAAGAACTCATAATGTTTCCTGTACTTGGCATGGGGATTTTTATTTAAAAGCCCATGACTTTTGAGCTTAGCGTTATCCACTCATACAGAGTACCTCAGTTCAAATGATCTTTTAAAAAACATATCATTATTTAATTATATTACTTAGTAGTAGGTTTCTATATGGATTTTCATGCATCTTTAGCTCTGGTTAGGCCCTCTCTCCCTACATGCCTTTCCTCTATCCTTAACCCTCTTCGATCTCATGTCTTTCCTTTCTTCTTTCCTGTCACATGTGCTTTACTATTCCCCCTAGGTTCCTGCTTCCTGGCCTCTATAGCCACTCACACAGGCTCGACAATAAAAATATAAAAATTCAAAGCTAGGATCTTCCTAAAAAGAGAGAGCAGATGGCGTTTTTCTTTCCGGGCCTGGGTTACTACTTCACTCAGCTTGATATTTTTCCAGTCCGACCCATTTTCTTGTAAATCTCATAGTTTCATTTTTCTTAAGTGCTGAATAAAATCCCATTGTATATCCATCCATACCACACTGTCATTCTCCATCCTTCAGCCGCTGGACCTCTAGCCTGATTCCACTTCCTAAATCTCGTCATTAGAGAGAGCTGCCATGAATATGGATGAGCTGGTATTGCTGTTGTCAGATACACAGTACTTTGGGTGTGTTCCCAGGAGTGGTGTTTCTGAATCCTATGGGAATGTTCTATTTTTAGTTTTTTTTTTTTTGAGACATATCCAGACTAATTTCTATAGTGGCTGCACAAGTTTGCACTCCCACCAACAGTATATTAAGTTCCCTTTGGCCACATCCTTGCCAGCATTTGTTGACATTTATGTGCCTGCCTGACGATGGCTGTTCTGGCTGGAGTGAGGTGGAATCTCAAAGTAGTTTTAATTTGCATTTCCTGATGGATAATGACCGTGGACACCTTTAAAATTATTTAGTAGTCCTTTATATTTCTTTGAGATGTCTCTGCTCAGTTCCATAGAAGTTTTCTTGTTGTGGTTGGTTGGTTTTCTTGGAGTTTACTTTTTTATGCTTAGTTCATTGTATATTCTATGTATTAATCTGCCATACGTATGGCTAACACAGACACTCTGCATCTTCACTAAATTTACAGTTTCCTTTGCTCTATAGAGTCCTTGTCAACTTACAGGCTTTAGGTTCCTGAGCAACCAAAGCCCCATTGAGAATAATCTTATCAATGTCTGTATTGTGTAGTGTGCTCCCTAATTATCTCTCTAGCTATCTTTAAATTTAGGATCTTATGGTGAGGTCCTTGATCAATTTGAAATTGATTTATATGCAAGATGAGAGACAAGGATCAAGTTTTAGTCCTTATCTGTAGATATACAGTTTTTCACACACCATTTGTTGAAAATGTTATTTTTTTCCTACTATATTTTGTCCTTTTTTTTTGTGAAAAAAAATCAGGTGGCTGTAGTTGCATGGGTTTATCTTTGTGTCTTCTGCTCTATTGCATTGATGTACATGTCTATTTTTTGTGTCAGAACCATATTGGCTTTTTTGAGGATGGGTACTGAGGTTCTTATTTTGCTAACAGAGCCATAAGGAATCGCTTCTGTGGCCACCCTGGTGATAACCCTGGAGCTGTGAAGGCTCCAGACACTAGGTGGGACATGAAGTAAAAGAAACAATAACTTGAGCTAATCATATTGAGAAACTGTAAAATTATAAAATGTAAGACGCTTGTTTGCCCTGCCTACCCAGAGGCTTCTCCCAGTTCTTGTTACTGCTAGCCTCAGGAGTTCCACCCTAGTTCCCAGAATAGCTACATGCGAGCTCCCAAATATCAGAGGTCCCATATGGTTTCCAGTAACCTCCCTAGGGACCCACACCCAAGTCCCCACATGTCCATATGGTCTAACTTGATAAGCAACCCCACCTGCTTTGCGGTTTTAGCCTTTAAAACTAGCCTGTAACAGTCACTGGGGGGTCCTTGGCCTCTCGAGTGCTGAGGGACCCTGGCATGTCAGCAATAAACCTTTGCTTTTGCATCAGTGCAGTGTGCCTTGTGTGGTCTCTAATGGCGACCCGCCTCCCGAGTTGGGTGTGAGGGTCCAACAATATGACTACAGAGCTGGGATGTCCAGCTCTCGGTGGTCAGGCAAAGCTTTGAACCAATGACAGGAGAAGGCGTTAACTACAAAGGCCAGTCAAACCCTGGGCCAACCTAGGGCTGCTGGATAATATTAGGGACATGGTCTAGGAAGCTAATGGTGACTAATGGCTCCAGGAATTTCCAGCCCACAGTTTGTTTGGCCAGAGGTTTTTAAAGGAGTTGCCAGCAGCCGAGATCTTGGGTCTAGTTCCTACCTGATTTTGAAGATCTAATTGTACTTGGCTAGTCGCTCAGATCAACACACCATGCTAGTGATCTGGGAAAACTTGAACATTTGTAAAGACTTGGTCAGACAGCCAGTCTGTTTCACCTCGAGCAGGAGCCAGTTGCAGGACAACCTCAGCAATCCTTTTAAGGTTTTATTTATGTATTTATTTATATTATTAATTCTTCCTTTCCATGGGTACGTGATGTCTTTCTCTTAGTGTCATACTCAATTTCTTCTCCAATGTTTTAACTTTCCTAATTGTAGAGCTCTTTCATGTCCCTGTTTTTGGTGCATTGTGAGGTTTTCCTGATTTCTTTCTTGTCTGTCAGTGCTGTGTAGGAAGGGGATTGCTTTTTGAATGTTAATTTTGTATCCTGCTACTTTAGTGAAAGTGGTTATTATTAGCTCTAGTTGTTTCCTGGTGAGTCTGATTCTATATTTTAAGCAGTCCCCTGATTTGTTGTTGCCATTTTGCATGTAATTAATTAATTAATTAATTAGTGACTTTCGTCAATCCATCATGAGCTAAGTGCAAAAGAAGACAGTGATGGTAGCAGTGTGGAGCGCTGCCCAGCAGTCAGCAGACTTCTCAGGCTTCAGGTTGACTGCCTGGAGACTTGGGCTTTTGTACTTCCCTGTATTAATCCCAGCTATTTTCTCTGGCACAGAATGTATATGCCACCAGGGGAAAATGCATTTTAAATTATCATCTTGTATAAAATAAAATTCATAGCTTTGCGCAGTTTCGAAAATTCTGTTGTTGATTTGGTTACTTCCGGGCTACATGAATTTTTCATGGTGACACAGATTTCAAGGATAATTTGGTTCTAATGCTGTTCAAGCCTATTCTTTCCTGCAGTCTTTCTAGCCAAGGGATGTATTTACATAACACCTAATGCCTTGTTTCTTTCAACTGCTTCATTGAGAAGCCTAAAACAAACAAAAAGAAATGTATCCGAAGGAGGTTCCTTGTTGACAGACATTTATGGCAACCGAGTTTCCCATCCAGTGCCCCAAGCTGAGTCTATTTGGGGAAAAGGGATCTTCTTTTATGAACTAAGGTAAAGGTCATGCATCTCAGGATTTGGTGCATTTTAAAATAATATCCAGATGCCTGTTTCCAATGGTGTTTCAAATAATGAAAAAGAAAAAAAAATAAAAGAAAGTTTGGAGAAGGAGTTCTAGTTGTCTCTAGATCTAATTATTTTCTCTTGCCTTGCCAATGACAAGTTTCCTACCCAAACATAATCAGGAAGAAAATGAAATAGAGTTTCTTCGGGCTCATTATGAGAAGAAATGGTGAAAAGTCAAATAAAGATCTATTTAAGGGTCCTTGCTACCACACCTCTTAGTTCAAGGGAAGAAGGCAGGATGTGAGGAAGGCATGGTTTAGAAGGATCCAGATAGCCAAGGATTAGCAGGCTGGTACCACAAACCCTGCACTGCTGGGGACCTGGTGAGTCACCAGGACAAATATTGAACTAAGCCATTTCCTAGGACACAATTGTTAAGGGGAAGTGAGTAGCAAATATTGGCAAAGAGCACTTTCTCTTTCCATACGTTAAGTACAAATCACAGAGAGAATTAGCTCGCCTCAGGGTGTGTCAGTAAAGAAAGCCCTCAGTTCAGTCACTGCTCAGGGAAGACCAGAGAGGAACCAGAGGCCACGGGAGGATTTTAGGACCCAAGTTCCCTCTCCTGCCTTACGCAGACTCTGTCCCACTCTACATGCTCAAATACGACCTTGGAAAAGATAACAGTGGGAAAGGGAATCTGAGGGGGTAAATCGATTTTCTGAAGAAAACAGGTTACTCTTTAAAGAGTCTCTTCACTTCCTAGATTTGGCTAATTATAAATCTGAGCTCCTGAGCCTAATTTGTGCCCTGCTCCAAGAATACCACCAGCAGAGGGAGCCTTGTAAGGAAAAAAAAAATCAATGTTTTCATAACACTTCAAAGACTACGTTTTCTTTTGATACTTAAAATGCAATATGAAATTAAATTTGTTTACTTGCAATGCAGTTATGAAACTGCCATTTTGACACAGACACATGTATGAATAGAGGCCTGTATCTAAACATCTGTACATTGATCTGTTGCACTCACTCATTTGTTTATTCAATAAAAAATGTTTATTGATTGCTAAACTCTAGATACCCTCTTAATCCTTGGAGATGTACCGGCGAATCAATGTGCATTACAGAAAACACGGCATTCTATGTATTTAAATGTAATGTGTATATAAAACAAGTAACAAACACAATATTATTTCACACAGACGTGGGTGAGGAGCAGATCATCCAGGGTGGTGGATGAAAAGAACAGATGGTTTTTCTGGATAGGGCCAGTGGGAGTGATCGATGTAAGGATGTTGACAAGGATCAGAACACAATGGCTATGTGAGTCATTGAAGGTCCCGAGGAAACAGAAATTGAGCAATCAAAGAATTAAAAACCCTTAAAATAGGGTTGGGAGAATGGCTCAGTGGTAGAGTCCTTGTTGGACAAGTTTGAGGTAGGCCAGGCACAAACAGTGCAAGTCTGTAACCCCAGTACTGAAGACAGAAACAAGAGGCTCCGCAGAGTTCAGTGGTTAGGCAGCCTCAGTGAGTCACTGAGCTTCAGGCTTGGTGGGGGGCCCTGTCTCAGAAAACAGAGTGGTGGAGAAAGCACCTTGGTAACTGCCAGCATCCATGTAACCCTCCACAGGACACACTTACACACTACACACCAAAGGGGGTGCAGTACCTATGGGGTAATGGCCTCTGCTTTCTTGTTAAAAATGACCACTCTTCCTACTTTGATAAACCCAATAGCATTTTATTTTACATCTGTTACGTTGTGTGGGTCATATGACTCATGCTGATGTTTATGAGTGGAAGAGATAAGTATCACCTTGAGCTAATGTATTTACATGCTCAGCTGAGAACTTGCAGGCTTCCTACCTTGTCCAGATTAATGCTTTTCAAAACTGTAATTCTCTCTCTTAGCTCCTCTAATAAAAATGACAGGCTTGCAAAGACAAAGCCAGTCTGTTGTAAGGGCCTGAGATCTTTAGAGTTATGTTACTATACAAGAGCCTGAGCTAGAATGATAAGGGTTTTTTTTGTTTGTGTTTTTTGTTTTTATAGTTTAGTATGCTTGAAGAAAAGCAAAGAATACCACAGATCAGGCGTGAGGCTCCAGACGATGGAGAGCAGAGCAAATCCAGGGGGTGGATTTGGTGCAGATCACACAGCTTTGGGGGCTGGAGCTTCTGATGGGGAATTTTTTCTGAGTGTAGGAAGTTCTTCTCTGGGGACAATGAATCTATCCACCAGGTAAACAACTATGTTGAAAAGTATAATGTGTTTTTTTCAAAAGTGACAGTTGTATATTATTTTTCCTTTTGAGGTGCTGGGACCCCAATTCAGTGTCCCTTGCATTCCAGGTAAACGTACCACCACAGAGTTGCATCCAAGCCCAGAAATTAGCTTCTAACGTGCCCAATTCTTCATGTATTTTCCTAAAAGCTTAACAAATTAAAATATTTTTATCTTGAATAACAGACTTCAGCTTAAATTTTCGATTTAAAGTTTCAACTTCCAAAATGTTGTATAAACTATGAGGCTTTTTAAAACTAGGATGGATTTCGATATTTTCCTCTTGCAGATACCTTGACATTTGTGGAGCACCCAACACTAACTGGGAAAAGATGAAAACTTAACAAACACCCTAAACACTAGTCAGATGACTGCAGTTTTGTTGGGAAAAGGTGTGTCACAAGTAAATCTAGACACAACTTTATGCTGTGTAGGTTTATGTTTCCTGGCGTTGGTGCTGTTGGCAAAGGAATTGGAGCCACTTTGGTGTGATCTATTTAATTCACCCCCCTCGGAAACATCATGTATTTGATAAATCAATGGTCATGATTGCTTCAACCTGAGCTAGTGAGGCAGCCATTGAAGTAAAGACAGGTTGGTGCTCTCAGTGCAGAAATGCAGGTGCTCCTGTGTTCTCATTTGCTGTGTACCTGTCATATCAATGGAAAGAAAAATAGATTTGATTGCATTTGGCAGTTGCTTTCCACTGACAGTATTTGTGAAAGACGGGCTTGTTCAAGGTTGAATTCCCAATTATTTCCTGCTGTAAGAAGCAAGATAAAACAAAGTCTCCAGTATCCAATGCAATTAGCTCTTACATTGACTTATTTCTAATGTAAAATAAATCACATTCCCTTTGGAGGAAGAAAGAGCAGGTTCTGGAGACATGGCCGGGTGTGTTTGTTTGGCTGTTTGTTTTGTGTCTCCACGATCAGAGCTCTGAGGTCAAAAGTCTAAAGAGACGTGTTGCAGGATATAGTAGAGGTTATATTGTGAAAACATTAATTAATATATATTACATATTTCATTCTTCTTCCTATAAGCTATAGTCCCCCCATCCTTATCAATGGCCAACTTGTTCAGCCAGATATAGTGGCTCATGCCTGGAACTCCAGCATCTGAAAGGCTGAGGAGGAGGGATTGGTACCAGTTTGAGGACAAACTCATCTGTACAGTGGATTCAAAGCCCGAGGCTCTGCCTCAAAAACTAAATAACTGTGTTACTCACAGCAAAAGGGAGCAGTAGCCAATGGCAGAAGTAGCCCATGTGTCCAGTGACAGGTGAATCGGGTGACAAAATGGAACATATACACACCATGTGTTCAGGTTTAAAAAAACAAACAAACTTAAATGCATGGAAAAAATCAAGAATCTCGTTCTACAGAAAGCCAGACAACAAGAGCACAAATATTGCATGATTGTGCTTATACGAGATATTCCTAAGAGGTCAAATGTACAAAAACAGAAAGCAGAATGGTGTTTGCCAGGTCTGGGGGAAAGGAATGGAGCCGCTGTCTAGGAGATGCAGAACAGCAGCATTGGAAACATCGTGGACGCCAAGGCTCATCCGAGATTCACTCCTGCCTTCTTCAACTTCAAGCTTTGCAGCCTGGAGCGGGCTGACTCATTCCAGAACGTGCCAATAATCAGACTTGTCTAGGATGGGGTGTAGTTCTGTCTATGGTGTGTACTTAGCACAGTCCCCAGCTCAATCATGTGAGAGAAAATAAATGAAACACTAATATAAGATATAAAAAAAAGTCTTGTTTTGTAGTGTGTGGATTAAATGAGTTTTTTTTCCCTGCCTGTGAAAATCCTACACCAACACTTGGCACACAATCCTCAAAAGTGTGTCATTATTTTTTATTATCGTTGAGAAGGAATATGTGAATTATTAAATATACATTTATTTCCCAATATTGCTCATAGAGAATAGCAGTCAACTTCAAATGAGAAGCCCAAGACTTCTACCCTCTGCCATTAAATTAAATACGGAATAGGGAAAACATTCATTATTCTATAAAAGCAGACAAGCCATTTTTTTTTTTTTACAGATGCAAGGAAGCAACTTTCTCATTCCATTTTTTAGCATCCTCTGTATTCCTACTTCGTGTGCTTGCACTTAACACTAGTGACGTCGGGGTCACTAAGTCACAGCTACGTAAAGCATAGAGGCCGGGTTAGTAAACCGTTAAATGCAATCTCTCCTTATACTCTAGAAGCTATACTTTCTTGAAGGCTAGACTAAGGTTTTAAAGTTAGCACTGTGCTCCCCGTTGGAGCCTGGGGAACCCGAAAGGCAAGCCTGTGGCTGTGTTCTCCCTTCTCTCGCCTGCCCACGAAGCTTTGCCCACATACCAAGTTTGTGACCTTTCTAATACTTCAATCAGGGGTTGAAAGGTCATAGAGTTCAACCTAAAATTCTTCCATAGAGGGAATCCAGATTCCAACAATAACAATCCATGCTGTGAATGCAGTGCCCAGTGAAAAACAACAACACAGCAGCAGCAGCAGCAGCAGCAGCACCCAAAATGACGCTAAGAAGCACATTTAACTTACATTTCAACATTTTGAAAGGGGAACGGTTTCCTATGATGACACTTTATAACTTCTGTCACATAAGTGGCAGTTGTGACAAGGCAGTTAGTGCCTGTACATGCATGAATTTGATCACAGCTGTTTACAGCTGACCTCATGTCACAAGAGCTGCATGCATTGCTGGCCCCTCGCGGACTGAGTCAAATGCCTGCTTAAAACGCCTCCGAAAGGATTGCACTGTGAACTAGCCCAGAAACAAGCCAGTTGTATGCAAGAAGATGGAAGCAGTAGGCACGAATTGAATGCCAGAGAAACAAATGCTTATTACTAGATGGATATTTGCAACTTCACATTCGCTTTCAAAGTAGCAACAAATGAGATTTAAAGTACGGTACTCATAAAGATGTGAAGTCATAGCCATTTTCTCGCTTAGTTTATTGACTACCTATTGATACAATAACATTGTATATCTCCACCCACAAAATCTTAGGTTTAAAACAGCTAATCTACAATCATGAATGTATTTGGTCAAGGCTTACAGTGCCTTGTGGGCTTGACTTCCCAGGCCCCCTAGGCCTATCGACTATGGAGCCTGTTTTTCTCTTAATGATCAAGAACAAAAAGAATGAATGGGGGGGGGGCACTCAGAAGGCCACACCGGGAGATCAGGAACAGTTAAAAAAGGGAGACAGTGCTTGATGTAATCATAACAATAAGCACATAACACATTACATACACACACACACACACACACACACACACACACACACACTTCTCAATGAATGAAAAAGAATGGGTAAAACATTCAAGATCTCCTAAGGACCTAGCTTGGAACTAGCACATCAGTCATACTCAGCCTAGGGGACACAGCACAGGAGACAGGAGACCACCAGAGAAGCAGCCAGTAAGTTCATCACTTTCGCAGCTTATGCAGCGGTAGGGTGTGTCTAACTGACATCCCAGGTGGAGATCTCCCATGCTTTTTAAAGCCTTCCACCTGGGAGGAGCAGAGACACCAGGACCACCCAGGATGGTGTCCTGAGTTTGAACCTGTACCCTGAAACCCTTCACAGTGTCAGTGTTTAGTGTTTTGTTAGCTATCTGGGGATGGAAACCAAGCCAAGGCATTCTTTACCAAAGCTAAAGGAAAAGGGGGGGGGGGGTGGTCTCTGTTTCTGGGCGAATGAAACTGCCGGATCACATAGGAAATCATGGGTACCAGAGGCAGGAGTAAGGTGCAGGTGTGAAACAGACTCCACACTCACAGGAGTGAGAAGACCGTCACCACTCAGTGCAGGTAACTGAACATAACGAAAGTTGGCAAATACGTTAGAACTGAAAAAAAATTCAAAGTAAGGACAGGATGGTGTGAGCAAAGAAAGGATCATGTGGCTGAATCACTGGAGAATTACTGAGCAGTAGTAGTGGATTTTTTTTTTTTTTGATTAGTAGTACACAAATAGTAGCATACAAAGAGAAGATGTCTCACGTTTTTAATTAGTTTATAGGAAAATATCAGGCTTTTTAAAAGCAAGCTAGTTAGTTGTATAGAAACCAAGGACACCTAGAGAGGCCACAGGAATCAGGGCTGGAACGGGCAGTGAGCAGTTATCCTGCTCCCACACGACACGGCGCTGACCTTTGGCTGGGGCGAGAAGCCCAGGAGAGGATCTGAACTGAGTGCCAGCACCTGCTCCCTGCATTTCTCCTCAGCAGAAGCGTCTCCTCCACAATGGCACATTCACGTCGGAAGAGATACAGCAAAGTTTCACCCTGAGTGGGAAGGGTACTCTGAAGATGCCCAGCTGCTGCTAAGAAGCAAACCGGAGACAAATGCACAGTTCTAATGGCGGGAGCTGAGCCTTTCATAGGGTCCCAGGACCTGCTTAAAGTTTTAATGATTAACACATTAATTGTATAAATTGATGGGTCTCACTGTGCTGGTGGCACACACACATATACGCACATAGACATCTGATGGCAATTTGTTCATTTGTTCTTCTTTTAAAAAATGTTTATTCATCCACTTTGCATCGAAACTGTAGCCCCTCCCTACTCTCCTCCCGTTCCGCCCCCTCTCTCTTCCCTAACACCCCGCCCCCGTGCCCTACCCCTCAGAAAAGGGGAGCCCCCCATATGCTCTTCTTATACAGTGAGCTCGCTCCATGGGTCCCCTGTTCTCAGTCCCTAGAATCATTTTCTCTTCTCAGCCCCCCAGCTTCACACTTCTATCTCTCATGTGTTTATTTTGATGAACACGATATTATTTTGTTCCTAGTTGCTCCTGTTTCTCTGCAAATGATGGGCTCTATTCTTCCCAGCACTTCCTAAGATCCTACTGTGTATATGCTTCATCCGTGTGTCTGTTGATGGACATGTCAGCTGATTCCTTGGCTTAGTTTTGTAAATGGAGCCACAGTATATATGGGAATGTAGGCATCTCTTTTGGGTGGTGACTTTATTTGCCTTGGATGTAAGCCCAGGTGGAGATGGGTAGATTATATAGCGGTTCTAATTTTAGTTCTTGGAGGAACCTCCACACTGTTTTCCACAGTGACTAGATTCATTTATACAATCCCCCATTCTGTGCAAATATTCTTTTCTCCACGTCTTTGACAGTATCTGTCAATATTTGTTTTCATAACCTAGCCGTTCTAACTGAGATCTGATGAAATCTCAGTGTAGTTTTGAGTTGCAAATGATATTAGGCTTTCCCTATATACTTAATGACCATTTGTATGTCTTTTCTTGGGAGAATCTACTGCATTTGCCTAGTTAAAGCTGGAAAATATGGGAAGCAGACAGATGAAAAGGCTCGAAAATAACTTTCATCTTTTGGGGGAAAACAGAGACATCCTGATTATGATGAATAATATTTGTGATGGTTTAAAAATGCAGTAGGGGAAAATATTATGGTAACAGTTTCAAAATGAGCTAATGAGTTTTTAATCTCACTCTTGCAAAAACTCATCTCCTTGGCAACAATACTACCCTTAAATGTTCAAGGAATAGGAGAAAGTTAGAAATTAAGACTAAAGAAAGGATTTATAAAATAGCATATACCACACAGATATTTAAATCTATCTTCCTATCCTTGTTGCAACTTGGGGAGTATATAGAAGCGGGGCTTGAACTCGGAGGCCAGCACTTGCCTGTCTGAGTGGGAGCATGGTAGAATGTGACAGACAGACAGACAGCTAGAACAGGAAGCCAGAGAACATGTGGCTGATGAGAAAGATGCCTCCCCTGATGAAGTTTTGGTAAATGATGGGCACTCATGAACTCATTAGAATAATTTTAATTGTGTAAGGTAAAATAAGATTATAAGGAACTGTCAAGACAAAAGGCATTTGAATATAGTAAGTAATATAAATGATTTATATTTATGTATCTCCTAAGATTTAGCCATAGGTCTGACAATTATACTTTTGAATGACATGCCTAAATAACTTCAAAATATGTTTAACTACCTGAAAACATCTTATTTCGGTTGGCAGCTAAATCATATGCATTTATTGTAACTAATAGAAAAATATAAAGTAAAACTGGAGGTTAGTGAAAATATGATACAGCACTTTTTTTTTTTAAACATCCAAATTCAGCTGAAAATCCTTGCTCCTCTTGCAGAGGACCCGAGTTCAGTTCCCAGCACCTCCATGGCAGCTAACAACTGGCTGTAACTCTAGCACCAGGGAATCTGGCACCCTCACTTGGCCTCTAGCGGCTATTTCAAGCATGAGGTGCATATACACTCATGTAGGGTCACATATATACACACAAATAAAATTAAATAAATCACTAATGAAAAAAATTCACTGACACTTAATTTATCATAGACCCGTTGGACATTTGTGGTTTCCAGGCTAATAATTGATGCATCAGGGCTAGTCCAAGCCCAGGTCATTAGTCTCATACTTGGCGTAAGGGAAGGGGTGTATACATCAGCTCACCATGGCCATACACAGTAATGAGAGTTCAGAAGTTTCTATTGAAAGTGCAAAGGGGGGAAAGTAAAAAGGGGTATTTTTTTTATTTGAGCAAGTGATGTTGTAGGGACAGTGGCCAAACATCTGGCCACAGCCTGCTTTATCTGGTACATCCCAAACTTGCTGTCTAAACACAGACATTTATGACAAGATGAACATCCTGGTGATCTAAACTCATTTTTTTTTCTTCTGTCACAAATTTTACTCTATGTGTGCAGCCATAGCCTTGATTATTAAGAGAGAAATTAGAAAGACAAAGAGATGAATATTTATGTGAAGCTACTCAAAAGAGACCGGCTACAAATGAACAAGGATGCTACAAATTGCCCACATTGTCACATTTAGGGCTTTTTGTTTTTATGTTTTGACATAGGATCCCAATAGGCATCCCAGCCTGGAGCTTTTAATCCTCTTATCTCACTTTCCAAATGCTGATTAGTCGTTTGTTCTTTCACTTGCTGAGTGACATGGTTACTACTGCAGAGAGATAGGAAATATTGTAGGTAACATATACTGTATCTTCACTTCGCATATGTGAGCACCGGGGAGAACAAAGGTTCCTCCTACAAGTGTGGACGCACCTCGCCTCTTTCCAGAGACCCATTCCAACCCACGAAAGCCACACGTTCTGTTAGTAACTTCCACTGCTTTTTGGAAAGCTCTTGTATTCATGTCTTGGAGCTGCCACAACAAGGACCATAGATTTGCAACTCACAATAAGAGAAGAATATTCTTTCCTTGTTCTGGGATCAAAAGTGAGAAATGAAGGTGTTGGAAGGCTCTCCATCCAAAGGCCAGGCCTGACGCGGATGCCCTGCCTGACAACCTCTAGTCTGTGGCTACAAATGTCCTCCCCTCCTTCTATTTTCACATGCTCTTGTTTCTGTCTGTCTATCTTTCTTTTGTTTTCTTTTTCTTTTTTTATTAAGCATTTTTTTTATTTTTTACATATACATCTATATTATTACACAATAAATTACCTATAGCAAGGAGAACCATGACACAATCAGGAATTATATAAAGGTTATATTCTTATCACTGGTCTCTTCTCTGCTTGAGGACAACTTGAGGACAGTTGTCAATGGATTCAGGCCCAAGAGCAAAACTCAGAAGTCTCTGACACAGCCTAAGTAATTTGCAAATAGGCAGGAGTAGAAAGGAAATGGTCAGATGAATGTTGGGGATATTCTTTTGTTATGGTTTCAAAGGGCTTTTTATCACTTCTCTTATTTTTTGAGATTGTAATTATGTCATTCCCCCCTCCCTTCCCTCCCTACAACCCTCTCTTATACCCATCCTTGCTCTCTTTCAAGGTCTTATGACGTCTTTTTTCATTGCTGTTACACTCATACATGATGTATGCATATATTCCTAAATACAACATGCTCAGTTAGTGTATATAGAGATGTCTATCTGCCTGTCTGTCTATATGTATGTATGTATATGTGTATGTATGTATGTATATGTGTATGTGTGTATGTATGTATGTATATATGTATGTATGTATGTGTGTGTGTATGTATGTATGTATGTATGTATGTATGTATGTATGTATGTTTTCAAGGATGTCCATTTGAAATGCAATAATTAATTGGTGTGCTCTTCCCTGGGAAAGACAATTTCTCGCCTGTCAGAATTCTTTAGTTGCCTGTAGATCTTGGCGTAGGGCTGGGACCTCACCGGCTTCCGCTGTCTACCTTAGCATGTCTACTCCTGTTGTCCTTGTGTAGCCCAGGTTTGGTAAAACTTTATGGGTGTGGCTTCTGACATTCCTGGGAGACACAGTCGCACAGCGAGCTCCCTGATCCTCAGGCTTTAAGCACTCTTTCTTCTCCCTCCTCCGCAATGTCCCCGAGCTCCACTTCAAATGACGTCATAGTTGCTGTATCATTGAGGCTCTTATGCTCGTTGGGAAATTTGTGTTAGATTTTAAAATTTCAGTCATTTAATTTTAAAATTTTTTGTTGTAAAATTCTCCATTGTGTTATTTTACCCTTTTAGGGCTTGATTTATTAAAGAATAATTTAATTATTCAGTATTAAAGAATACTGAATAGAGGTTTTATTTTGATGAGTACTGTTAGATGCAGACTGAAGTACAGAGGATGGAATCAAGGTATAGATTGCACAGAACACTTCCACTACTCTAAAGCTCTTCTTTCTCATTTTCTGAACAGGCAGTCTCCTTACAAAGAGAAAAACACAGTTCAATTCTAGTTTCTATAATTATGATTACTTTTGTCTATTGTACAAGTTCTTCTCTTTTTCCTGTGTTTTTCATTTTACTCCCCTGCTCTCGTGTGTGTGTGTGTGTGTGTGTGTGTGTATGTGTGTGTGTGTGTGTGTGTGTGTGTGTGTGTGCATGTGTGGGTATATTTATGTGTGTATGTATGTGTATATATGTATATGTGTGTATGTGTGTGTTTATGTATGTGTGTATATGTATGTGTGTGT
>NC_140486.1:124755399-124800399 GCF_964271855.1 Acomys minous | reverse complement strand
TTATTTATTTATTTTGGTTCCTTAACCTTTTGGAATTACAAATAACTAACAAATTTTAAGGCTGTGTCTAGGCAGATGGCTAGGTTGGTGTGATCATGCTGTTCATACAGAGCAGTTCAGCTCCTTGGAGTTTAAAAATTTTTGAAAACAACATTGTCTACATTTTAGAAGTCACTTCTGGTGTGGAGGCTTTGTCCATGTTGGCATTGATTTTACCTGTCTAGGAAATTGGCTTATCAGCTTCCCTTGTTGGTTAAAAAAAAAAAAAAAAGACAGTTCTCTTTATAAAATACCCCTATTATTTTCCAGCAGTTGAAGTCGTGTCATTTTGTTCTGGCATCTGACTTAACAGATGAAAACTCTATGAATGGTGCCATTTATCATCACATCAACTCTTATTGTCAATAAAATAAAGCTAGATTCACTATTGATTAGCTTGGCCTTATAATAAAAACAGGGCAGAGTTAGATAAAATGGATTCTTACATATTGCACGTGCCTAAGATTGGTTGAAATAGCACAGACATTACCAGAGAATTACTAAGACAGCTGCTAGAAAACATTGCGTTCAGTTGATTAGCTACAGTCTCTCTACACTGTGAAAGAGAGGACTAAGACTCAGAGAAACCTCTCTAATTTCTTAGTAAATTGTTTACTAAAATAGTTTATTTAAATTTCGTGTAGCTTGAGTTTCCCCCACATAATGGGCATAAATGCCATTTATCCCTTCCTTCCTAACAATTTGTAAAAAAGTCAAATAAATGTCATATCATGTGATAAAAATCTTGCCATACTCTTAATTTGAACTCAGCACTTTTTTCATACAGACAGTAACTTTTCTACTTTACAGTATAGTGTCCTTTTGAGGTCTTTAAAAGTAGGGATCTGTTAAAAATTCTGAAACTGTTATGGGTGTGAAAAACACTTACCCCACCCAGTGTGAACGTGCAGTGCTATGTGATTTGTGTTTACTGGTTGGTTGCAAGTTTTTGAGACGGACCTAACTTTCACCGTTGGGAGCTTGGGCTGTCCTGCTTCAGCCTCGTGTGTGCTGGGGTTCCAGATGTGAGCTATCGTGTCTGGCTCACATTGTAACTCCCAATGAAGTCCTGCTATGTAGGCTAGGCTGGCCTTGAACTTTTGATCCTTGTCCCACCACTGTGCAAATGCCAGGTTTACAGCCAGGGTCCGTGTTTAGTTTTCAACAGCACCTGCTTGTCTGTGGTACAGCAAAGCTGCACGTACCATGCCGTATGTGTCCTGGGAAGCCCAAGCTTTTGTTTTCCCTCCTTGTGACGTCTGGTAGAGCTATTTTTCTAGTAGTTCTGAAATGCTTCGGGAAGTCCTCAGAGCCCCGGCACGCTGCGATAATGTTCCGGTGAACTTCTCATCGTTTACCAGTCCACTTTCCATCCTTCCTCCTGTCAATTTTGACCTAAAGCTGAAAATTCCAAGCTTTCAAATTCATGAAACTGGTCAGCAGTAGCACCTGCAGCTTTGTGCTGTGGACCACAGGCCCGGGTTTCAGTTGAAAGAGGAACTTGTAGACATTTTCCTTCTGGATAAGAGCACTTAGATATCGTTTGCACTGTCATTGAACAGGTGGAAAAGAGGTGCAGTACACTAGATCTCCCTCTTCTGTAGACGCTGTCTGTGGTTACAGTCACCTGCTTGTGTGGGGACCTTTTTCTTCTTATGGATGTTGATCAGCTAACAGTTTTCCTCCCTACATAATTGCTACCTGCATGCGTGTTCACACCAGTTTCTAGATATATGTATAAAATATGTAGAGAGACAGAATTAATTTTATCCTTCAAGTCAGAAAGATGATCTTACGACTGGTTTTTATAGCATGGATTGTCCCGTATTTCTTGATGAACATGCTGGCCGTGGTTAGCTCACTCTGTACAGGGCTGTGACTGGCAAAAGCTTCAGACTGCAGGGGACATGTTTTGTACCTGCGCTACAGGAATTCACCAATCAGAAATCTGGATCCCCGTGTGTCTGACTGCACTACCTTCAGAGAGACCAGTGTAAGCAAGTACGGAGTTTGATTTTTAAATAGACTTTTTATGCTGACTTTTCAGAACACCAGAACAGCAAATGATCAGGACCTAACTTGAGTTAAAGACTCTGAATCCAGCATCCTGCATGTGTTGTTTTTCAGATGTTTAGTGTTTTTAAAAAAAACAGATTTACATTATATTTTAAAATAAAGAGTAGTACAGAGACATCTACTGAGTTAAACATTTAGAATCTTAGTATCTTTTACTTACTCTTCGACCTACCCACTTAATTCTTGAGGTCTGCATATAATCTCTACAAGTAGGAATGTAACAAAATAAATCAATCAAGTGAAGATTTAAAAATGGGCAGCGTAATCCTGTGAGTGTGTAGCAGGAAATGTTGCACTGCAAGTCATTGCTTTGATGTTCCTGTCCGTGGGTCGCTTCTTCTTAAGGCGGGCTTCCGCTTAGCAAAGACGCAGAGGCGGCTGTACCACGGTTCTCTATGGAACTCAGGGCCGTGACTCAGCAGAAAAAGACTAATCCACTAATTCATAGAACTTCATCTTTTAAAAAGTAAAGCGAGAATTTACATAGGAACAGCATCATAAGAGTTGACTATGAAATCTAAAATAATGAAAACTGAAATATTTGTACATTTTTTCAATAAGCTGTCAAAGTTTAATTTCGGTGTTCCTTCCTTGAAGGAATACTTAGACTTAGGCGTAGTGTGTTTACGTAGAGTATAGTAATTAAGAAAGAGATCTGTGTATGAGTAAGGGTAATGTTTTAATTATTAACGCTTTCTTATTTATCTGACTGGTTTAGAAATGTTCCTATTCAGTTCTGTTGCTGTTCCTCTGAAGAAGAACATCAGGTTACTTGCCTCTTTGTGGAATTTGAAGACAAAGCAAAGATACTACAGTCAGCATATTAATTCATAGTTCTTTATTTGATAGTAAAACAAGAATAATCAGATTCTTTGGAAGAAACGCCCTAAGTCCTAACAACGAGCACAACAACAGTTACTCTGTGTCTCCATTTGCTCTGTCTGGAAAGTCTTCATCCCGTGGATGTGTAATTGGAAAAGTCTTTGGGGGAAGACATTTAATGAGACTCTACCATGTAGAAAGAGAAGTTTTACTTATGTAAATATAGACTCACCTTTTAGTGACTGAAACCTACTGTCAGCTCCTCACAGCATCGGCCTTTCCCTCCCTCACTATGGCTCATCAGAAACAATTCCAGACAAAGATGGGTCCAGATGAGTCAGGGGGAAAGCTCCACAACAGCTACACTGTAATTTTAAACCAGAAATTAACATTAGATTCAAATAAGTTTAAATATGTAAAACATATGGAACTAAACCCCACAGCATCTGAAGCCACAATTTTTTTAGGCGTAGCAGATGGTAAACAGAAGCAAAGCCAATGTCACAATATGTAGAGCGGGATATACTCACATTTTTTTTTTTTTAGGCAGAGGTGTGTGGCGTTTAAGTAACAAAAGAAAATATGTTGTAATTTATTTTTACTCTTGCTAAAATAAGTATTTTATTTTGCTAACCATACGTTTAAAGTACATTATACTGTACAGAAAACACATTAAAATTTTACAAGGAGTCTTACATAGTCCCCAGCTGAACAGAAACACATTTAATCAAATTGCACATGGGTCGAATTCACTGGCTCCCGTTGGCAGTGGACCGTTTCCTAGGCCCGCTGTGCTGATCCCTGTTTCCTCAGAGTGAGTGGTGTGCATGCTTTGTGTCTAAGGCAGGGACACAGCCGCGAGACCTGGTCCTGTCCTCACACAGCCTATTTAACAACTCGTTAGAGATTGAGTGAGGGTTACAGGAAGCAAATGGCAGTGAAGGAACTAATAACAAGAAAACACGCAGTAGAGTCTGCAACTGGGCGGTGTGCTGCTTAAAGGGAAAATAAAATCAAAGCCGACCTCCCATTCCAAATTGAATCGCACACAAAACAGGGAGTTGAAAACAGAGAAATGAGCTTTTTTATTGCTGTAATTTTGTCATTCAAGTTAAAATGTATGTAGCATTTACTGAAGAGTTTATTCAAGAAAGAGACCATTTAAACGAGTAGCAAACTTGCTGATGTATGGTAAGAACTCAGTAAACGTTAATTACTGTTGTTATTGTTAGTGCTTTTATAGGGTGTGCTCCAGACAGCAGTTGAGATGCAGTGTGAGCCTCAGCTACCTCAAGTGCTTTGTTTTCTTTTCATATTTTGTCCAGGTTATACATTACAGGGTTAAAAAAAAAAAAGTCTTGCTGTCTTGCTTTTCCTTAGATCAGTAGTGATAGCTGGTGAGACTTCCTTAGTAAAATTTAATTGACTTCAACAACTGTCTTCTCTAGTGTTACATTGTGACCATTTTTAAAGAACTCCATATACTGTTTGTTTTAAATGTTTCTGTACAGTTAGAAAACAAAACTTGGCAAACAGGCATTCAATCACTGGTTATTTTAACATATGGATAAAGGGTAAATAGATAGTATTACATTATTGTTTAATAGCCTACAAAATACACTTAGATCTTTGAAAACTCCAAAAATAGAAACCTCTCATATATTAAAAACTGTGTCTCTGCTCTAGAGGAAGTGGAAGCTAAAGTCTCTTGCAATATCCAACTTTATTCAGAGTCTGATAATTTCTACTTTTGAGGGTTTAAAAAGGTCATCCACATAAAGTTCTCCCACGTTCAAGCTGTATACTTTTAACAAGGACCAGCCACACGTGGCACAAACATGTTTTTCCGTAGAGGCATAAAAACATGTCATTGAATCTGCTATATCTAGGAGGGGCACAGAAACACATTTCCAAGAACAGCTTTGTGTTCTGAAGAGTCCTGGGTCTCAAGCCTCTTGTGTTGACCTTCTGCAGTGTTCTCCCAAGCACTCAGGAAGCTGCTCACACGACCTGCTCACAGGACTCGCTCACAGGACTCCGTTCTCAGGCCACGTCCGGACAGCAATGGGCTTGGAGTACCCTTGTTGTGTTTTGCACGATGGGGTCAGACTCCAGGTCCTAAGCTGTGTTGGTGTGGTCAGTGCTAAAACTATCTTTTACATTTTCAGGAGTTAAAATATCGTACAGAGGAAATTTCATGACAAAGAAATACCATGAAATTTAAATTTATTGTCCATGAGTAAAGTCTTACTTGAACAGAGCCGTGATCATTCATTTCCTGGTCGTCTGAGTTGTCTTCATGTCGCAGCAGATGAGCCATGGTGATGCAGACAGAGCATAGACCCTGCAAAAGCCAAACTGTTTACTATTAGGCCCTGAGAGAAAACGTTTCCAACCTTTGCTATGAGTATTGTGTTTGACAAGGAGGGAGACCATTGAGCGCCAGAGGTAGGAAGGCATCATGGGAGAGTTGGCCTTGATCCAGATTGTGTGCTTAGCCTTTCCACCCATGAAAAGACAATAGAAAGAAGGTGGGAGGAGGCGGTGAATGACTCACATTTGGTGTGCCATAATCAAACTTAGAGATGTGGAATAAGTTTTAAGATCCAGTGTCTTCTGTGTGTGAGGTTCTGCGAGAAAGATCCGAAGTATAATGATGACGCAAGCCAAATCGCATGAGTAATTTGAGGAAGAAGGACATTTGCCAACAGTCACAAACGAAAACAAAGCTACCCTCATAAGGCTTTTAATTGATGTAAAAATCTGAGTATATAAAAGAGGGTGATTGCAGACACAGATTGAGGGAGGAAACGGGTAAGCTCTGGAGACGGGGAGAGGCAGATTCTAAGAGCTGTTGAAGGGATGGGCATCGGCAGCCTGAGAAAGCCCGGTGTGGGTTGAGAACAAGGAACACAGCAGAACATTCGGGATCTTTGTAGCCATAGTAAGATCTTTTGCCTTTGTCCCTAGCAACATTTTCCCTGAAGTATTTTAAAGAGTGGGAATGGGTTGTGAGTTGTGAACAAGTGACAGCAGACAATTTAGATGAGTGTTATGTCTAAAAGAGAAGGGACATTTCGGATGTTTTCTGCCAGGAGGGACAGAGAAAGGGCACGAATTCAAGAAAATTTGTGGAGGCTGATAGAGCTGCATTGAGGCAGATAGAAAGGAGAAGGAAGTCGCACCTGAGCCTCTTGGCTCTGGGTGTTTGGTAGTGACTAGCAGAGGCACCCATTGGAGGCAGGAAACTCAGGAGAGGCCTTGTAGGGGCTCGGCTTTACAAGTGAGAAATGATGCTCTTTGAGGAAGGCCAGTGTGCACATCCCACAGCTGGGCATGAAGTGTTGTGCATTCTTCGTAGGGCCTGCAGCAAGATGCTGCTTCAAAGTCATACCAGATGCTGCTCTCAGAGTGACGAGGGCAAAGGGATAGGAGAGAGGAGACTTAGGCTGAGTCCGCAGAGAAGAGGCAGAGGCTTCTCAGGGGTAAAAGTCAGAGACCAACGTGTCAAGAGCATGGGTCCTGTGGAAGAGGTCAACAAATCTGTGGTGTTGGCTGTCTATGGGTTTTTGATATGAAGATCTCTGCCAACTAGAGGAAGAAATGTCCTGATGAGATGAGGGAGATAGAGTGCGTGAATTACTGTTTCATCAAAGTTATTCACACCTAGCGTTTTATTGTTAAATGGATTCCCATCTTTGCTTCTCTACATCTTTTTAAAACAGGGTTTACGTAGAAGAATATTGCTTCACGGCAAATTTTTGTTCAAAGGCTTATCACCGAAAACATGTCACCTAGATTTATACACGGAATCTCCTTTAGTATGAAAAGTGAACGAAGGAAGTAATGTCCACTGCTACATTTGAAATTATGTTTGCAGAACTGGTGACTTATGAAAACCACCCTACTTCTCCCAGCCTTGTCTATGTTCTAGGCTGTTCTCAGCAACTATTATTGCTAAGCAGTACCTCTTTGTCTCCAGTATTGTCAAAGGATGATGGTTGAGAGAGCCAGGGCAGCAAACAGTGTTACACACTTTGGTTATAGAAGTTTGGTGAGGATTTTTCTTTTATGGTTTTTCTTATATTTAGCTGATTTTCTCTCTTTTCTTTTCACATGTTGTTACAGTGTGAAAATGGAAAGCCACTGTCAAGGTTGGGTTGATTGGGGAGTGAGATTAGTAATTGGCTTCTAGGAAAGGAAATATAAAGAGAGGATAAGTGAGTAGAGGCAGAATTCAAAATGATAGAGGCACAAAGATTCCTTAGTCTGGTTTTAATATGACCCTACCCGTCCCCCCTCCCCCACCGAAGTCTGTGTTTTGAAGGTTGGTCTTCACCCTATTAAGAGCTTACTTGGTTGTGAGGGTGCTGTTGCATCAGTGGCTAGTCCACACTCAGGGCACTATTAGGCGATGAAGTAGTGAAGGCAGTGTAAGGAGGAGGGGCCAGGTTGGAACGCTGCATCTTGTCTCTGGCCTCTTCCTGTCACTCTTACTGTCCCCTGGCTGTCATGAATTGGCACCACCATACCCTTCCCGCATGTCTCTGCCTTGCCATGAGTGGACTCGGGCCTGAAGCACAGCCAGAGCAACTTTGTTGGCGTTGTTCTTGATTTGACTTATTTCAGGCATTTAGTCATTGGCAACTAACACAGCAGGACTAACCAGACAGGAGTTGAGAGCAAGTTTTGCCTGTTGGAATATTCTTCCTGGCGTACTAGACTTAACCTTTAGTTTCCTGTGGCTCCATTGCTGTTGCAGGGCGCTTCTGGAGTAAGGTGGGTCTCTGCAGCCACAGTTAATCCCAAAGGAACCATCAGCAAAGGCCAGGAACAGGAAGTCCATGCTTGATGGGAGACTGCGTATCCGCTCCTGTCCCAGGGCACTGTACTCCTACATACACTGATGGAATGCTTGTCATATATTAACATTGAGCTGGACTGTCTATATTACAGGCAGCAAGAACAACGCACACTCACTCAGTTGACAACTAGCTCTTGTGAATAACGTCTCACAAATAGAGTGGGTTTCAGATTTTTATTATTTTCTGCAATTCCATCTCCATCCTCCTGGGCTCTCTTCATTCCTTTTGATGCATAGGCCTTATTCTGTGGTGCTAACAGGTACAGTGGTTCTCCGTGTGTAATCTGTTGTTAGGCAGGCTCTAGACAGGCGCAGCCTACATGTAGATCAGTGTGGCAGTCAGGGTAGAGAAGGGCCGAGTGGCGAGGCCTGGACTCCACCGTTCTACTCCTGGGTCTAGGATAGAGTCATCTTCTACTCGGTCCCCGTAGCCTGCAAGAAGGTGCCAGGGCCGTGGGTTGGGAAAGGAGGACACCACGAAATCCTGAGTCACAGAGGGTTGGTGATAAATGCCTCTGGCTGTGCAGCGGCTGTCTCGTAGTAGTTACTGCCTCTTGGTCTCTGAGCTATTGCTTGGGGGTAAACTGAAACTCGTTAGCTGGAAAGCTGTCACAGGGTTGGGTATCTACTGCAAGGAGTCAAGACATAGGACCGGTACGAGGCTGGTAATCAAATGTGAAATTGATATATTTATTTGACTTTCATCTTGTCTCTTTTGTTCTGGTTCACCTCTGGGTAAAGATAATAATGAGGGGAAAATGAGGTATCAAGGAGTTTAGATAATTCAAAATGTAGGCACATATTAAGTCCCCCGAAAGCTGACTTTGGGTCAGTTTGCAACTCAAAGGAGAAAAGAAAAATGAACCCAGCTTACACATCCTGAGTGGCACTGAGATGTGTACCACTGTAGCGACGTGCTGGGCTCATCCAGGCACCTGGGCACTGATGGGAGCTAGACCCAAGGAAAGTTTCACTTTCTTGGGAGAGTGTTTTTTATTTCATTTTGTAAATCAGCAGCACTTGATTGCCATGCTTTTACTAAATGGTTAAGATTGCAGACTGACACTTATTAATTATACTGGATTTCTGGTTTTAATTAGAGACCCTCTTCAGAGACTAAACCTTTTTACCATTAGGCTGTTTGAAACCTGTGAGATAAAAAGGGAGAGTTCTTTCAGAAAATTATTTACATGATTTTAATTAATGATTATAATCTCCATGGTCATTTTTGCAAAAGAGCATTTAATCCCTTAACCACTTTTCATGATTTGCATTTTGCAAAAATATGTCGGCCCTGCAGGCTTACTATCTCTCAGATTTTTGTTTTGTTTTTTTAACATGAAAATTATTTTAGGTAAGTTTTATTTTGCTGCTACTCACAGCCCCATTTCATACCTTAACACCTGTTTCTCATGCAGAGCAAACCGATTGGTAGAAAAGTAAAATTTGCTTTCTTTTGCCAAGACAGAACACAGCCCTTGGCAAGGTTACCTTTGAAAACAGTTTTTCCTGCAGAGACCCAATACAAGCAGCATTGCTGTTGCCAAGATCCTCTTTCTAATGAAGGGTCGGAGAGATGATGTGTTCTTTTTCCTTGCTCGAGGCACATGTATGTAGCATTCCTTCCGAGGAAAGGCACTCCAGCTTTTCAAACAGAAGTTAGCAGTTTAACCTTCCAGGAGGAAGGTCAGCCTTCGTTCTTATTGATAATACAGAAGAAAGCCACTTTATAAGAAAATGAAAGATAAATTCTTTGCTAAGTAGAAACGATTAAACACAGAGAATTTTACACCTTTTAAATGAGAATAATCCGGAACGCTTTCATATTTCCAAAATTGCCTTTTCCTTCTCCCCTCGCACAGGGGTTGCCTTCTCACTGATCATATGAAAGCGTTGCTGGGTACGTGGTAAGGACTGCATGTCCATACAGCGGTTGGTGTATTTTTCCCTCATATATAACTATTTAGTTTTTAGAGCATCTCTATATCTACATAGTTTTCAAAGGATTAGAAATCTATGGATTTCTAATGTTTTCATAAACATTGAGATTGACTTTTTTTTTTTTGAAAATGTTAGCATTTAATTAATTTCCCCAGGGGGGCTTTAAGCCACCAGGACACAGGCGCCTCCAATAGCCTCAATCTTGTCAGCTCTTCAGCTAAAGAATTTGGCCTTCACAGTGACTGGCTGCTTAGGGAGCTTGCCCTTCCCCAGGACTTTGTGGTAACCTGATCCATGTTACCACATGATGGGGGCAGCTCCAGTCTTGGTTTTTTGCATCCTAGACTTGTGTCTTCTCACTGAACAGCAGCCAAAGTTTATCCAGGTTGACGTTGGGCAGAAGCTCTGCTTCTTCTTTAAGTGGTAATGCCTCACACCAACTTCCCCAAAGTCCCCTGGATGGTGTCTGTCGAAGTTGATCCTGCGGTGATGCAGTGATGCTGTGATGATGCGTGCCTCCAGCATTCCCACGGCCTCCAGGGAGCTTGTGTTACTTACCAATGCGGCTGTGACCATAGCTTACGTGGCCCTGGAGTTTCCGAGTCTTCCTCAGTCTGGATGGCGGCAGAATGGAAAGAAACTGCGATTGTTTTGTTGTTGTTTTTTTCTTTTTCCACAAGTTGGAAAATCCTAGAGAGCAGAAGGCAGGGAGAAGGGTTTTCCTGTTTGCGGGAGAGACAGTCTCTGCCATAATGTCTAGGTGTTCTGAATGGGGAGGGGGCAAGCCATGAAAAAGCTTGCTTTACCTTCCTCGTGCTAGGCGATGCTGTCCACATTAACGGTTTTTCAGATTTTATACTTGCTTACCATTATTTTTGACTCTTCAGTTTTCGTCATGTGATGTGATCTCTTCCTCCACTCACTCCACCTTTGAGACGCTTGCCTGCATTAGGCAGGGTTCTCTAGAGGGACAGAACATACAGAGTAATATATTAACTGCCTTAGAGTGGCTTACAGGCTGCGCGCCCTTTGTCCCTCCCGTGGTTGTCTGCCGAGAGTAGACAGTATCTGTTGCCATTCCACTGAGCTGGATTTCTCAGCTGTAAGCTCTGATGGCAGGGAAGAAATGGACTTGCCAGTGAGAGCTAGAACAAGCTGCCTTTCTTCCACATCCTTTATATAGGCTGCCAGCAGAGGAGAGACCAGACTAAACACAGATCTAGAATAAGGCTGTATCTTCCTACGTCCAAGATCCAAATTAGAAGTGGATCTTTCCACATCAACTGAATTAATTAAGAAAAATCCCCTCCCAGGTGTGCCTAGCCATTTGTGCACTTGTTAATTGTAGATGCGGTCAAGTTGACAGCCAAGAGAGGCCAGCGCACCGCCGGTCATGAGGCTCACACTAGTGCCATGCCCTGGAGCCTACAGAACTGAGAGAGGACTGGGCTCTTCCTTGTTTCCCAAGACTCAGTTGTTTTGTTACAGCTACAGTTAGTGAACTAACGCAGCTGCATTCTTTTCTTCTGAAACACTACTTCAGAAGGAAAAAGTCCTTTCTTCCCCCTCCAGTGCCATATAACTTCTCACATGTCTTAACTTCTTGGCAAGTGGAATTTCTCCCCCACATTGTTTCTAGTCTTAATTGATGTATTTTAATTAGAATTTTTGATTCATAATAACGTTTCTGGAGGGTATGTGAGTATGTGACTGGCAGAGTGCACTGACTACGCAGTGCCTAGCACATAACTGCTTATTTTTCTATGAAAACCAGTGAGCGTTATGAACTGTCTTAGACTAGCAGGGGCCATTTTATAAATGCCGTGTGCCTCCTCAAAATTTCATACTATTGACAAGTCCAGATCGACATAACTTCTGTGTACCCAGGAGAACCATGCTGCCAAAGTATTTAAGTATAAGCCTGTTCTCATTGAATACTGTTGCAGTGTTTTAACTTAATAAATAAAAATAGACTCTATGTCTTTGTCAAGATGTCTTTCTTTGTGATGAAATACCATGACTAAAAGCAATTTGAGTAGGAAAGGGTTTATTGATTTGGCTTACACTTCCGTATCACATTTGGTTCACCGTCAGAAGGAAGTTGGGGCCAGAACACAAGACAGGAACCTGGAGGCAGGAACTAAAGCATCGATCATGGAAGGATGCTGCTTACTGGCTTGTTCCTCATGGCTTGCTCAGCCCTTTCTTATAAAACCCAGGACCACTTGTATAGGGGTGGTACCACTCACAATGGGCTGGGCCCTCACACATCAATCATTATTCAAGAAAATGCTCCCACAAACCTGCCTCCAGGCTAAGCTTGTGAGACCATCTTCTCAGTCATGATTCCTTCTTCCCAGATATAGCTGATATTTTTTGGTCAGGTTGACAAAAAAAAAAATCAACAAAATATCACAGATTTTAAAAATATTGTCTTTCACAATTTTCAGGTTCAAGTTAAATAATACTTCTAAAAAGTATTCCAAAGTAGACATATTTAAAAAGCTATTTATTATTTGGTAGTTGACCTATGACCTTGTACTGCCCTTAACACTCACTTTGTCCATTCTGATAGTCACACTGAATGACTCACGGAATTTTCCATGAAAAACTGAGCAAAGCTAACCGCTGATTGTCAAGAAAGAAGGCAAAAAGCAATATGATAGGAGGAAGAAAGAAAGTCTGAACCATGTATAAGGAGAGTTCCTGGCTCTTTAAGAATCAGGGATTCCATCTTTACCTCACATCTTGGGTCTCTGAGAGCAGAGCTAAAAGCCAAAGGGGAACACACCAGGATTGTTTCACGTCACACTTGCTCTGGGCTCCTGGGAGCAGGGGCATTCTCCTGAAGCAGGCAGGTGCCACACCCTTGATGCCCTCTGTATCCTCTCTCAGTAGTTCTGTTTCTTTAGTGAAAGCGTGTGTATATGTGTATGTGTGTACACACACACACACACACACACACACACACACACACACACACACACACATTGGTGTTTTGCCTACATGTATGCCAGATCTTGTAGTTACAGACAGTTGTGAGCTGCCATGTGGTTGCCGGGAATTGAACTCAGGACCCAGTGATAGGTTTGTTAAACAGCTTTTACATGCTCCCACCTTTCCCAGGAGTCTGTCTCTCTGTGCCGTTGCCTCTGAAGTCCCCTAACTGAACCTACTTTCTGCTCAGGGGAATAATTGAAGAGAGTGGAGCCTAAATTCCTGTGGCTTTCTGGAGGAGTCCACAGACTCTGCAGCTCCAGCCTGTAAGCCTTCAGGCAAATGGCTCTCCTTTTTCTTTTTCAGTTGAAGAAAAATCATTTTCATACAATATATTTTGATAATATTTTCTTCTCCCCTAATTCCTCTCAGACCCTCTATGCCTTAACTCCCATATCTGCTCAACTTCCCTCTCTTTAAAAAAAAAAAAAGAAAGAAAGACAAAAGAAACAAAACCAATAAAAACTGAAAATCAAAACAAACAAAGGCCATATGACCAAAACAATGCAAAATGAAATAAAAAGCACACTCACATACAGAGAGAGAGGGGGGGAGGGAGGAGAGATGGAGGAGAGAGAGAAACAACAACCAAAAATGAAACTGAGTTTGTTGGTGTTGGCCAAATACTCTTGGATGTGGGGCCTGTCTGGAATGTGACTGATACACCCAGTGAGACGCCCCTGAAAAAAAGTAATTTCCCCCTTACCATTAGCTATCAATTACAGATAGCTTCTTGATTAGGGGTGAGATCCTGTGTCCACTCCTGTCTCTCTCTGGGACCCTATGTGGGCTTGAAGCTGTACAAATACTGGGCCTGCTGCCACAGTATCTGTGGGCTCCTATGTGCGTCAGCCCTGTTGTGTTTAGAACTCACTGTTTCCTTGGAGTCATAGGTTACCTCTGGCTTTTACAATATTTGTCTCTTCTTCTCTATAGAGAAGACATCCCAGATAGGCCTGAGTGTTCTCAAGTCTCTCACTCTGCGCAGTTTCCAGTTGGGTGTCTCTGTGTCAGTTCCCGTCCACTGCAGGAAGCGTTTCTAATGTGGGTTGAGAAAAGCGTTGGTTTGCATCTCAGCCCAGTGTGACTACTGAGGGTCCCTGGGAGAAAGTGTTTCTATAGACTAGCAGCTGACACAGAGGAACGGTGGAGCTTGGCCAGATGGCAATGCTGAGAAGGGCAGTGGGAAATAGGTAAGGGAGCCCTGGGTCCACACCAAGATGCTTGCCAAGCACCCAGGGAATGGAGGCAGGGTGGGAAGGGGCAGTGGTGTGAAAAGTCAGTATGAAAAGACAGCTGTATTGTATTTCTACAGGAAATAAGGTCTGAACTATAGGTAGGCCTTTTTTAAAAAGCCTCATGTATTTAATCAGTAGTTACATTTATTTAGTTTTACCTTTTCTCTATTATGTTTGCTTTAAATCCCGTTTGTTCATTTGAATCAGCCATATCGCTGTTTCACAGAGATACATTGAATAGCTCAGGTGCCAGCAGACAGTAGGTGGTGGTGTTCAATTCTCTACAAAAGTGCTGTGCGATATGGAAATACCGTGCTTACTATCTGCCTCCCTACCTTGTTTCTTAATTGGATCTCTGCTCTAGGGGGCCTTATGTTGAAGTGAACAACAGTGTGGGAACAGCATTACATTCCTGGAACCCAGTCAATTAATCACACAACACATTTCAAAGGAATTACTTCTAAGTAATTGTTGTATAAATTAGGCCCATTGCGATTGCTGGGTAGTAAACAGGGCACATGCCTGGTCTCCATAACCTACAACAGTTCACAGACTCGCTACCTCTAACCCACTGTGAGACAGTCCTTAAACCTCACTGCTGGCGCCCACAAATAGCTATACATTTTTCAGAATAATCACACTGCTTATGTTTTCCCCAGAGAGCCTGTGATTACACATTTAGTTTTTTCAAACAGAGGTTAATAATGATGAGATTTTTGAGTTTGAAGGTATTTCATTTTTCTCTAATGACTTTATCTAGTCCTTGTATAATACTAAGACAATATAGAAATGAATAAAGAGTTCTTCCCGTTTAATAGAATTAAAGCTCCACCCAGTGGATTTCATCACACTAGATAAATTAATTCTGTTTTTGTTTTTAATTAGGAGCCAGCAGCTACACCTTAAAGTGTCTATATTCCAGGCATATATCCAACTTTCTGTAGAGGATTCTTCTGGAAAGTGTTTTAGAATCACTTTGCCTTATCATTATCCAGATTTCCACAATATGTCCAGAGCTGTCAATAGGGGGCCACAATAGTCTCATGAGAGGGAGCACCCAGATTTCTAGTAGGCATGTTCAATAAAGTTAGCTCCAGCTGGATGTGTCTAACCAGGTATACTCTTTTGTTTATATTTCACCGTTGCTCAGTGTCAACAGTGTTGAACCTCAAGTCCCTAAGGTAAAATCCTCCTGAGATGACTCCTGTCTTAGTTACATTCTGTTGCCAAGAAGAACAACAATAAAATCCAATATATATATATATATATATATATATATATATATATGATGAAAGCAATTTATAAAAGAAAGAATTTAGTTTGGGACTCACTGTTCCATAGGGGCCCATGACCATCATGATGGCAATCATAGCAGCAGGCATGGCACTGCAACAGCAGTCACGTGCTTATATCTTAGTCCACAAATACTAGGCAGAGAGAGCCAACTGGGAATGGCATCGGACTTCGAAACCTCAAAGCCCACTTTAATGACACACCTCCTCCAACAAGGCCAAGTCTTCTAATCCTTCCCAAACAGTTCCACCAACCTGGGAGCAAGTATCCAAACATATAAGTCTACAGGGCTATTCTTATTGAAACCACCACAGCTCGTTAGTGGTTGTGATACAGACCAAGTCACCTAGAGGAAGACCAGGTCATGTGGATGTAGAGTCTCCTTCATGGTCCAGATTGTGGAACAGGCGTTGGAGAGAAGCCACTTGCAGGACTAGAACGGTACAGGAAGAAAGCAGGGCTTAGGATCCTTGCTTCCAATATTTCTGAATGAATTTTACTTTTTGTGAGATCCCATCCATTGGCGTGAATGCAGCATAAGTTAAACTGGGGGTTCTTTCACATTCTGCAGGTACTGAGTGGATTAGTTACATCTCCCTGCATGTCTGTAGAGCTCAACCCTCTGGGCTCCCTACTTGCCCATCACTTGACGCATCTCTCTACAGAGCAGTCCTGCCTTCGCCGTTGCTTGACACAGTCTGGCAGTATTGGTGTGTCGGTTACTTTTTCTGTTGTAAAAGAAGGCCATGACCAAAGCCACTTCTACAAGAGTGTATTTGAGCTTACGGTCCTAGGTGTTTAGAGTCCAGGATGGTGGAGCCGAGTCAGCAGGAAGCAGGCATGGCGGCTGGAACAAAAGCTAGGACCTCACATCATGAGCTTCAAGCCTAAAGCAGAGAAGTAGACTAGGAGATGACTCACAGCCTGTTCCCAGGGGCATGCTTCCTCTAGCAAGACCACACCTCTTAAACAGCATCATTGGTGGAATCAAGTATTTCAAATGTCCAAGACATAGGGGATGTCTCATTCAAGCTACCACAGTAGGTGAATGCCACATGAAGAACGAATAGCCAAGCAGGCACATTCCAGTGTCCTACTCTGTTTCTAAAGCCAGGATTTCTTTATTACGCTCTCTGGAAACACGTTTGCAGTTTGCAGTTGAGACTATTGCTCCTGTTTGTTTCTAACAACTGTCTCATTCAACCACTGTATTATCGTAAGAGCTTCAGAGATCTCATAAGAAGCTTCTGTGGTAATTGCACTTCTTTATATTCTGCTAAATGATCTCTTTAAAACTTCACTGCATAAAGCTAAATTCATGGAGGAAGTGATAAAGATGTTGGCTTTTAAACATGGGCTTCCAACTTAAAACCAAATCCAGAAGAAACAAATAAGCATCAATATTAAGAAAAAGGTCAGCCCCCAGGTTGCATCCCAGCATCGCTGTGGCAGCATGACACACTAACACCATGCTAGGGACAGCACAAAGCAATCATGGAGTGAGTCTGAGGCTGCCAGAGGAAATGTGGTTTATGTAGGAGAAATTTGGCAAAATAACATGCTGCAGACGTCGTGTGGGATGAAGGCCCAAACTGTGCCTTTAATTTAAGCAGTCCTGTTATTTAGGCAACTTTAACAGAGTTATACTCTAAAATGTAGGATATAGAATTGATATATTTTTAAACTTAGATTATTTTATGTGTAGAGTGTTTTCTCCATGTGTATGTATGTGCAACACATGTGTGCCTGGTATACATGGTGGTCAGGGTAAAATTCCCTGGAACTGGACTTAGGAATGGTTGTGAGCCTCTGTGTGAGTGTTGGGAACTGAACCTGGGTCCTCTGCAGGGACAGAAGTTGTTCTGAACCGTCATCTCTCCAGCCCCTAGGCTTTGAATGTCAGAGTACTGATGACTAAATAAAGACAGGAAAGACAAGGCAGCAAGCTGAGTGACTTAGTTTATATCACCAAGGCATGAACAAATTTGAGGGGAGTTTCTCTTAGGGTTTAGGAAGCGAGTTTTTGTTTGTATTTTATGTTATTTAGTTACAACATTTCTTCCTTCCCGTTCCTCCCTCCAAACTCTCCCGTATACCTTTCTCCACTCTCCATCACGTTCATGGCCTCCTTTCCCTAATTGTTATCATTTGCCCATAGGTACTGTATAGACATATATATGTGTCTATATCTAGGAATACGTGTGTGTGTGTGTGTGTGTGTGTGTGTGTGTGTGTTCCTAAACAGTACCTGTTGAGCCCATATAATGACACTTGTATTTGTTTTCAGGAATGATCATATGGCCCCTAATAACCGGTTGGTGTGCTCTTCTCTGGAGAGGACCACCTCTCCCGCTCAGACTTGACTAAGCTGCCTGTAGTTTCTTTAGGTGTGGTTAAGGCCTCTAGGCTCCCCTCTCCCTCCAGTTCAGCTTGTTTGCTGGTGAACTTGTTAAGCTCTCATTTACACAGCCATGTAGGTGAGACTTGGTGGGTGCAGCCTCTGACATTATAGGAGACACAATTTTATAGCAAAGCCCCTGATCTCTGGCTCTCACGCTCTTCCCAACCCTCTACTACAGTGCTCCTTGGGCCTTAGGTACGCGGATGTTTTACAGATAAGCCCACTGGGACTTGGCTGCGTAATTTTGCATGTGATCGTGGCTTTCTGTAGTGGTCTCCCTTTGATGCAAAGAAAAATTTAGTAAGGTTTGAGAATAACAGAAAGTAAAAGAAAGGGAAAGAAGTGAGGGAGAAAGCTAAAGGGGAAGAAAAGGAGAAGGAAGGGCAAGAGGTGGGGAAGGGAATGTGCACAGGAATTAAATCGATGCCATTTGATCTGATAAGGTTGGTTAGATAGCGCGCACTCCATGAGGCCCTCAGGAGTGGAGACTGCAATCTTGAGGTTCTGTTTTTCATCTCATTTGAAACATGCTTACAACACATAGAACACAAATGGAGTTTTGCCGTTCAGTTGTTCTGTCTTGTAGTGGGTAGGTCTGCTCTTACAGATTTTCCCTCATGACTTTATACCCCAGAACGTCATAAAGATAGGTGGGATGTGGTGAACTTGACGTCTTCAGACCTTGTTTGGAAACATGCTCTGAAGTCCCATGTATGGCAGTCGGGTCACAGGCTGCACTTGGAGAATGCATAGCACTGAGGTTACACACGGGTGTTGTGCTGGGTCTCCATGACTCAATTCTGTCGTATGATTTTTTGAGAGTTTTGTTTTATAGTGTTTGAGGTTCTGTTTAATTGAGGCAGCATTTTCACATATTAAGAAACCTCAGTTATTTGGCTTATTAAATAAAATGTTTCAGACATTCTTTATTTGCTTTTTCAGCAAAATAATGGAACACGAAGAATTCATAGAACTGAACTCCTTTTTTTTTTTTAAAGGATTGCTTTTTATTTACATGAAGGTGTTACCTTAAAGCCATACTGCAAATTAAATTACAATTGCCAGTGTTGTCACAGGGTATTGAGCCTTCTGCATCCGGGTGCTAGTTTGGAAGGCTTTACGGTCTACTCACTGTGGGACTAGTCAGCCTTAAATCATCTCAGTCTCACTAGTGTAGGTAATAAAGGCCAAGGATAGAGGAAGCAGCCAAAGCAAACTCTGTTTTAATTAAGTGACGTTGACTTCGATATATCTCTGTTTTCAGAAGTGCTGAGATCCTAGCAATTGAGGTTGGTATGCCCTAATGGGTTTACCCTAATGAGCTCTGTTTGATTTACTCAGTAGCTATGGCAGGAGCATCGGCAGATACTTCTCATGTGATGCCTCTCAAGCAATTGTAGTGATGTGGTACATCCTGATTAAGAAAACTGTGTTGACTTGAAACTGTATGGATTTTCAGTTTTCATTTTATGGAGTTTTCTTTCTAAATGCAGCGATGAAAAGATCTCTGGATTTCCGAGTATGAAAAATAAAATTTTAAGTAATAGAGACAATCTGTTAAGTAAATGTCTCTGAGCAGTGCAGTGGTTTTTAAAAGCTGTGTACATTTCTTTGAGATGAGCGCTATCCTTATGAAAACTGTCAGCACCCTAATCGTGCCTCAAGATTGCACGTGCCACTGAATCCTTTAACAAAAGTTAGCGTAACGGGACCTGATTGGATATAGTGGAATGGCATAGTGAACATATTAATTTCTAATGAGGTTGTTTTGTTTTTTATTCATGTTGCATCCCTTGACTGATGTAAAGATGGGCATTCTGTACTGAGAAATACAGAGGAGCAAATCTAAGTGTTGAGGCCTATTACTTGTTACACTTACCCTCTAGCTTAAGTTAGTAATAGGGAGTTTATTCTAAGTATCAGTCATCTGTAAGGAATTGAAATACCCTTCACACATAATTGTTAAAATGACTTTTTATATCAAGATATCTTAAAGCTGTATCTGTTCCGTTTTGAAGAGCTAAGAGTCCAAGTAAGAAATTCTTATATCTACTTCAGGTAAATATTACAATCATAAAACAAGCCCTATAGCTTTATAAAATATGAAAGTTGATCTAGATGACAAAGTAATAAAATGGAGGAAATTTATAGCAATTTTCCTCCTAAAATAATATATCAGGAAAAGAAGTTTAAATATTTGATATTACTCTCAAATTGCGTATACAAACTGTACAACTGAAATGTGTTTTACAGATTTGACTTTATTTAAAGAAATTCATATGTAGTTAATAAGAATCACTATATATAGTACATTATATACATAATAAGAATATGTTACATACTATTATCCTTAAGAATAGTGTGTAAGCTATTTGAAGTTTTTTAATATTAAATTTATAATTATCAATCCTGCTAAGTCTTTTAAGGCACACACAAACACACAAACACACACACGGACACGGACACACATGGACATATACAACATGTCCCAGACTTGTTAAGTCTAGAAGCTGCAAAGGTGATCTGTGTGCTTAGTTTGAGGGTCCTGTAAGTTACAGGTAGTTTGGATACTCAGCTTGTTTATTTTCAATGTCTTGGAAAAGGCTCTTTTTTTCTTCTGTGTCTGGGGATTGAGACCAGGACCTCAGACATTCTAAGTAAGCATGTGTGCTGTGCTATCAGTTATATGAAAGCAAATTGTATTTCTGCATGCATGCATTTATATCTTTTACATGTAGATGTGTATATAGGCATTTGTTTGTAAATTTACACATTATCCTTGGAAGTTTCTAATTTCTAAGGCATTGCTAATAGCATAAGCTTCATGTAAGGAAGCCATATGTAGAGGTGACAGGGAGAGTGAGTCAACTGTTTGCTTTGCCTCACTGTGGTAGCTTCCATATAATATTTACTTAAAAATAAAATACCTAAAATTAAATTAAAATTAAAAGGAAAGATCCAGATGATGAGTCAAGTAAGGAAGTTACCAGAAAGTCCCCTGTACCTCTTGGTCTGGAACAGAGGTTGTCACAAGTCCCTTAAGGTTGAACTCCACCCACCTTGGCACTGTAGTGGCAATTTCTGTATGTGAAGCTCTCGTTACGGTAATGTCTCCTAAATTAGTCTCTAGCACTAAATAGGAGCTTGGCTTTTTTAGGCGTTTCTTTATCTCTGTGTAATAAAGTCGTCTCTGGCCCACAGAGGTGAGGAAGTAACTCACTCAGAGCGGCCCAGGAGATGCTGCGGAGCCACTCCACGGGCCTTCGCCTGCCGCCTGTGCTACGTGCCTGCCTGTGCTACGTGCCTGTGCGCTCATCCACGTGGATCCATCCAGTGGTGAGCAGGCACTGGCTCTGCCTGAGTCCAAGTTCCAGGAAGAGTGGGGAAGCGGTGCTCAGTATCTATGTTATGAATTGTGAAAAGATTTCTCAGAAAGTGAAACTTAACGGACTCATAAAAGAAAATTGTTCTTACAGAGCATCATTCAGGGTGGAATCAGACGCACAATAGGTGATTGATTGACGTCAATATAGGTGTGCCCACAACGTGTACTAATAAAGGGGCACAGTATAACAGGAGTGCAAGCAATCTATTTCATTTTCAAAATACCAAGTGAGAGTTATTTCCACAATTATGAATATTTAAACAGTATTACAGTGTCTCAATATATAACACATGCAAACACACCCCATCATTTTTATTACCAAAAAGGAAAAAATAATTAAACCTATAAAAAGCTGCTTTTAGTGTCATTTTAATGTGCCTGTTATTGCCATTTATCTCCAAGAGATAATATGAAAAAGAAATTGAGAAATAATGCATCAGTACATGATACATTTATTCATGGCAAACTGATTTTTAAAAATAAAGTCTCTTCTTTTTTTTTTTTTTTTAAATGCAAGGAAATCGTAGAGAACATAAGGCAGCCATGTCTATTATAAAGGTCCTTTTATAATTATATCATTTTAGAAGGAAATGTTGGCCCCGTCACATACACCCTGGGTTCCAGTTTCGCATGCCTTTTGTGCAATTTGCACTCACCTACTTGTTAAGAAACATAAGCAACATTTTAATTGGTTTTAGTAAACGGGTTTGTGAATGAATTCTGTTCTCTTAGTGCCCGGGCTACCATTCTCACACAGGCCCTGCCTTTGCCTTGTGGCAGAGCCCGAGCAGCGGTTCAGAGATGCAGTGTCTTGTCTCGTTGCTCAGTGAGGATGGTGGGTTGAGGTTCCTTGAACGTGGGGAAGACCTCCAGTGGAGAACTGGGCAGCCCAGGTCTCTAAGAGCTAAACTCAAGAAAGATCGTTAGCTAGCCTGTGTTAGTCTTAGTTACCCCCATAAAATTTTCCCGTAGCGGAAATACAAGGCTAACCTTAGGCACTTAACCTGGAGGGCTCCGAGTCCCTGTGTTCAGTCACTTGGGCACTGCAGTGTGCCCTTGCCTTGCCTAGCCCATTTCTCAACTTCCCGCCCCCCCCCCCCCCGAAACAATCCATAGGAAAAGTGACAGATTTCCAGGTTCCACAGAACTTCCTCTTTGTACGTCAAGACGCGTCTGCTTTCCATTATGCGGGATTAAGGCAATGTAAAAATAAAAAGAACTTTAAATGAAAAGGAGAAATGCACCCTTTTTAAAACATTCATGATGTATTAGCTGAAAAGAGCGTGATGGAGCATGTGTCTCCCTAGTATGCCATGAATGAGATATAAAAAGAGAAAAAAAATCACAAAAGAAAGGAAAATAAAAAAAAGGAGAGAAAGAAAATATGTAAGCACCAGCAGTTGTGTTAAACTTGTGGCATTAGTTTTCCATTTTGTTTTTATTTTTTTAATTCGGTGTTTACTCTAATGAACATGTTCTATTTATATACAATGAGGTGAGGGGAAACCTGTCCTTTGGAATTTAATAATTTCATGTCATGTTTTTGCAGTTTTTTTGTGCATTCTCGTAACACTGTACATCTATCTATTATATTTTTAAGTGACAGGAAAATAGTGTGATTTTTAAAGGAAATGTAATTAATAAATGGCCACGTTTCAAAAACATTGTTATGAAAACTTTCAGTATTTTAACTCTGGATTGAGGATGTTACATTGCATTAGGCCAGGAAGTTTGTCTGTTTAATAGTTTCCTGTAATGTGGAATTCAGCTTCTCCCAGCAACTGAATACTTTGTGATTTTTATTTGTGGCTCCCTTTAGGGAATCTCTGCTCATTGACTTCTTTTCCATACCCTGTGAAATAATTGACTTTAATTGTTGTTAGAAGGCCTTGTGTTCATTTTAATTGATACTTAGCTTATAAAATAGGAATATATACGGATGGATGGATTTCCAGCTTCGTATTGGCTGGCCGTCATGTCCACGGTCACAGAAGCATGATGTCTGTATGCTAATATGCTTACTTAATCTTTAATACATTATATTTTAATAATATGGGAATGCCAGTCTACGGAAGAGCAAATGAAAAGGTCATTTTTTATTCATGTACTACTGAATGTACCTCTGCTTGTAGCTCATTATACATGCAGTGGAGCTCAATTTTTTAAAAGTGGAAAGCATACCAAATTAAACCACCAGCTCCTAACTGATGTTTCTTTTGTAAAAGCTCTGCTCTCCTTCTTTTCAATTTTATTTATTCTGACTGCTTGTTACTCACTTGTGCTCCTCTCTTCTCTCTTATAGACAAAAATCTCTAATCCCATTTCTAGCAGAAGGCTGCCACTTTCCATCAGCAAAGAGGCAATAAATACACATCACACTCACACATGTGGGCTTTCATCTGGGGAGCTCAAAGTGTTTTATGCATAAGCAGAATTTCCTGTGGCTTTTAAAGAGGAAAACTGAATCCCAGAGAGCTTAGACGAGTAAAGGAAGCCCACACCTGCACCAACAAAGCCATGACTTTAATAAACGTGTATCTGTGAACACACTTAGTTTCTGGACCTGGATTTTAAGCTGTAAGCTCTGCTTGAAGAGTAACAAAGTCGTGGGCAGCCAAAAACGGCTCCATCACACTCTTACTCTAGCCCAGTCAAGGAAAGAGCCACAACAAAAATCATCTCTGGAGAATTTTATGATCTCGACTTTATTAGTGCCTCTCAGTATGAAAATTAGTAAAATAACTCAATTGGGGATTTAAAACACAAGTTTCATAATCAGAAGTTTAGGAATCATGTGACTGTAGATGGGGGACCAGAGAAAGGGTGTGTGAGGGGCAGGAGCCGTGGCAGCAAGAAGAGCTGGCTGTGGGGGTGAGACCTGCCCTTCCTGTGCCCTGTTTTCCTCCCTGCCACGGGTAAGCCATCCTAGTGTAACGAAGTTAACTGTGCGTAAGTAGCTGTTAACGCACAAGGAAGAGGGTAACAGAAGTAGGATTTTAAGAAAGCGTTGTCCTGACGGTGTGAGGGTGGAGATGTGTGGCTCCTACCTGCCTTCCACAGTGCCAGTGGGAAAGTGTTCCAGAGTTTGTGAAGTTCAAGGTGTGGGACTCTGAAAATCTAACTCACGCCCACTTCTAATTCAGACAGACTCATCTCGCGAATGTGCGGGAAAGTGAGTGTGGGAGACTGTGGAATGTGCCTCCCATTAAAGAAGTAAGTGTAGGGTTACCAGTGGGCAGGAGGGCGAGGAAAGCTAAAGCCAGTGGCATCTGAGTCGAGAGACTGCAGCGAGAGAACGGGGAGATTGGGGTGTAGGGTGTGGAGGAGGATGTAGCTCTCTGTGATCAGGGACCTTTAGGAAGACAGGTTGACAAGAAGGGTTTTTAAAGGTGTGTCACTGCACAGTCACAGACATGATTTTAGCATGGGCAGGCAAAAGATGACCAAATGCACTGTCAGGGGACACCCTTTCCCTGCTGAGAAAGGTCATTTTCCCATGGAATCTTCAGCAGCTGGGAACAGATGAAGTCAAACGCTCATTTGACCCACAGAAGGACGTGCACATAATATCACTATGCCTTATTATTTATCATCTAATGTAAATTAAGGTTTTAGTAAAATTGCCGAGTCAATGCTACAAGAAAAGATTTTTTTTGTATTTCCATTTAAATTAAATTACATGATCAGAATTCACTAATATTAATCAATATATGATAATGTTATATCTATAAATACCTATGTGAATGTAGAAGTACTTAGATAACATGTAAATATATACTTGGTATATTGCTAAATATGTAGGAACTACCAAATCCCAACACACACACATACATACATACACACACACATACACATATACACAGAAGTCAGTCTTTATGTAAGGATGATGAGAGTATTTTTGGTTTTTTCCTCTCAGTTTCTCTAAACATTAAGTCTGGACACACCTCTAGGTGACTTATGTTCCTGTCACTACAGTAGGTTCACAGGAAATTGCGTGTATTTGCTTAGAGACATGAACATTTCCAGATACCAGGCACCTGTGTGGCGTTCCACCGCGAACCGTTCATGTCCAAACCTGCAGCCCGACCCTGACGTTTTAGAGATGATTCCTTTTGGAAGAGAGGAGCAGCTAAGGACGCTGGCACAATAGTAGTGACCTGAGATGGTTTCTTCCTTCTCAGCTGCGCTCCCCTAGCCTCTCCCACAGCAGCCCAGGACCAGGCCAGCAGGGCATTCCACTGAGTATGATGGGGCATCTCTGAGCATACTCAGAGGCCCCACAGTTAAGTCTGGTGGCCGGAAGTGTCGTTCGTACCCGACTCTTGAGGTCTTGTGATCATGGATCCAGTTTGCAGCTCCTGTCATTTCTGTCACATCTGAAATGTCCAGAGCAGACACTAATGTGTCTCCCCTCGGAAAACAGTAGGCCAAACCAAGTGAACCAGGCTTTTGTTTTGCAGTGCGGCTCATAGCTTTCTCTATGCTTGTGCGTACATTATTGTAGCCCCTGAATCTAAGAGTTCAGACTAGCAATGTTTTTCCAAGTGATTTGAAGGAAGCTCCCTTCGTTGTGGAAGTGACATTTTCGATTGTTCTCGGTCTCTATTCACGAGAGAGTCAGCTAAGCAGTCATCAAGTATACTCAACACTGCCTTTGGAACTTAACTTCAGCTTCAAGAGGCAGCGTCTATAATAAAATCTGGGTTAGGAAGAAGTTTAGAAATAGCCGAAGGCATTATAGACTTGGCCCAAATTAGCCTGGTGGTGTTTAGCAACCCTCCCCCTTCCCGCCACCGCCTCTGCTTCCTCATTCTTTCTCCCTCTCCTTCTCCTCTTTCTTGTGTAGGAAGACAAGCGTGTAGACAAGTTCTGGGAAAGAGGAGCACCTTTTAGCCTTTGAATTACTCCTATTTTTAAATTGTTTCACTGCGGGGAGCGGGGAGTCCATACACTTTGTAATTTGCCCAAATCTGCCATTCACTAGAGAGAACAAGTCAGGCCCCTGTCAGCTCAGGCTGTTTCCATGATTGTGAAAGAGAAGAGAAAACGGTAAGGTAAGCCAGTAAGAATAGTAGTTATAAAAAAAAAACAAAAAAAAAAAACCAAACAAACAAAAAAACAACTCAGCAAGTTGGGAGTGTCTTTTCTAGTGCCAGGCCAATGTTTCCACTTTGTCTAGCAGGTACTCCTGAAAGTAGGCAATAGAGAATCTGTTCTTCATTCGTTGCTAACTAGCGCATATACTAATGTAAGTTGTCCACCTTAGGACCAGTCAGCCATTTACCAAGGAATGATGAGTCCACCTCACGGGGGAGTTATAAGACTAGCCTCATTGCCAGGTACGTGCTTAACTTGCGATTGAAAGACATCAGCTAATTGTGCTGATGTCAGCAGGAGTCCAGTTATTTCCCTTAGTGCCCCAGCAGAACTCACTGGTTCCAGTCACCTACCTGTTGTAATGGGCTCGCCGAAACATGTTATTTTTTTTTTAGCATAATCCCTTAGCATGGGTTTGAGAAAGCATCTTAAGCCTCCTGGTTTCCCTCCTGTGGGGAGGTTAACAGGCATCTAAATGCTTGTACACAAGTTCTTTCATCTCTAACTGCACAACTGTAAAAGATTTAGAGCTTTTAGATTTTTAGCTGAGTTGTATAAAGATCAAATTCATGCATCAGAAGTGGTCCAGAGAGAGGTTATGGAGCCTGGCAGACTGAGTAACAAATTTATAAATCTTTGTGATCCTTCAATGGGAGAGAAGAAGAGTGTGGTTTTAAAAGGCATACAGGCTGCCCTTCAGAATCCAGGCACCCCGGAACCTTTAGAATGTCATACTTTCTTCTTACCACATTTAAAGTGTATCATTATTAAGCCTACTGAGTTAGTTCATAATGCGAAGGTGGTATTAATAGCAATATTTTGTTAAAGTTAATATTTTGTGGATTTTTAAAAGTTTAACATAAAAGAATTAAATTATAAGCATTTTGATTTTTAGACAATGTCTCAGTAAATGGCTCACTAGGCTGGAACTCGCTATAGAGCCCGAGTTAGCCTCACAGCCCTCATCTTCCCGCCTCACCCTCCCACGCACTGGCAGCACAGGCGCATGCCACTGTGCCCAGCATTAGACTCCTTGTTTTGTAAATTAATCTCTCTGAGACATGCTGCACTTATTTTATATTATGTCAAATGTGTTTTGCCAAGATGTTTGCTTATGTTTTCCTCTGGAAACAGACTAATACTTCTAAAGAGCATGTGCAAAACCCTGCTGTACTGTGCATCTTACCTGTCTCTTTGTTAGGTATCCTGTTCCCAAGTGGACATATACAGAGATCTAGGCTACATGCTATACATACCTACATACATGCTATGCACCTCTAAAGTAAGACTTCTTATCTTGTCTGTTTTTCACTTTACATGACAGGACAGTTAAATGGAGATTTATGATTTCCTGTGGAAATTCTGTGTTTAGATAGGGGGGGGGGGGAAACCTTTACAAAAGAGAAAAACTTCTCACACGTGTAAATCAGTGCCCCCTACTCTGTGTGCCTACACTGGTGACAGCAGGAGACCAGTGTCCATGTTCTGGCCATGAGTGATGCTACTGGCTCTTGAAATGGTCTTCTAGATGGTCATTTTGGGGGTTCTAAAGTAAGTTCTGTTTCTAGGCTCGCACCATCTCAGTCCTGTACCTGCCTCCTGTAGCATCTCAGTAGGAAGAGTTTCTGACGGGCTTTGGGGCATTAGGCCTGCCTACTCTGTGTTTTTAAAAACCAATCGCATGCTGACTAGAGTTTATAAGGCCAGATATCCATGACTCACACCAAGAACTGTGTTAGGATTTGGTGCAGATGCGCAACCTCAGAAAGGAAGTGACCCAAGCTAGGAGAACCCATTACAGAGAATTTACTTTGTGCGCTCTGAAATATGGAACCTGAGGTTTCCAGTTCCATGCAGTTGCCCACTATCCTCAAATAGTCTACAGGATTGAAAAGCAAATTTCTGGCTAAAGGCTCTGGCCTTTCTTTGATGGGTAGTTTCCAGGAAATGGTAGAGCCCTGCCATGTTGAAGGCATCCTTTACAGATCCCCACCCAAGGCTGGACCTACAGCGTGTTTGTAAGGTGGGGAGCCATGAGAGCGCATGTGCTGTGCAGATGCTCTGCCCAGAGCTAGGTCCCTAGGCCCCAAAGATTTTAGTGCGGTTACTTGGTATTGCATAGTGATTCATTTTAGAAATACATATAAATAATGTTAGAAAGCCACCTAACATTCTCTGGTCAGAGCCAGAGAAATAAAGGCATGTCACTCCCCGTCGGCTTGGGTTCCTGGTCATCATGAACGTTATATTGTTATTATAAATTGCTACTTTAGCCCAGGACTAAATCAGAACAGGCGTGCATCATGGCCCCTTCTGTCTCCTCCCATGGACATCAGGAAATGCCCACCTTGGGAAGTGTTTTAAAGTAGGGGTGCTTACTCAGCTCTTTCGATTTCTCCATGAAAACATAATGGCTCAGAGCTTTAACTCCGCTTGTCCACATCTCAAGTTTTATTTGCTTAGTAATTTTGCCTGTGGTACCTAATCTATGCTCGGGAAATATGCTAGACATGGCCGCAACTGCCACAGCCCTAGTTCTCATTAAAATTGATTCTCTTTGTAGCTTTTTTTAAAAACACATGCCAAACCTCACCTTTTTTGTTTGTTTCTTGGATTCTTTATTTCCTTTCTTTTTAAAGAATTGAGCTCATTAAAGAAAAATCTGGCAACATCAGCCTGAATTCTAAAAATCATTTTGGAGTAGATTTTTCTTGTAATAGGCAATAACATATTGACTTTTAATAAGAGTATCTCCCCTTTTTTTTTTTAAGACAAAAATGGAGCAGCCCTTACATAGGTTTTAGGATTTAAATAGTTAAATGCTTTTATATCACAGATTTGTACTTCCAGAGAGACAGAACAGACATATTTTTCTATTCCTTTTTGTTGTTGTTAGTGATGGAGTTGTTTGTTTGTTTGTTTGTTTGTTTGTTTTGGAGCGACAAAATGGCACCACTGAACACTATGAAGACCAGGCTAGCCCCAGGCTCACAGAGCTCTCATTGCCTCTAAGGGCTGTGGTTAAAGGTGTATGCTATATGCCTGGCTCTTGATCACCTTTTAAATAACAGCTTATACCCTTAAATATTGCATACTGTACATGAAACATACATAAGAGATGCTAAAAGCAGGAAAGATGAGGAGACTGGCCAGAGTCCCTGGGACCTGAGGAATGATGCACAGGATTCCCTGAGTTTTTCCTTTTATATACCTCATACTTTGAGCTATGAAAATTGGTAACCTAGAAGTAACAGTGAGTCCACACACAATGACTTGAAGGCATACAAATTAAAAAAGGGGCAGGGGGAGATCCACATCTACTTGCTGATGGTTTGATCATGTATGTATAACATATTTTAGAGTTACTAATCAAGATTTGAAAATACAAAGTAGATATGCAAAAATCAATTGTGTTTCTACAAAGTAGTAGTGAACATATGGAAACCAAAATTAAAATAAGATCGTTTACATTTACCACAAAGAATAAAAAGAAGATTTGTAAGTATAAAGCTAACAAAACACATACCTAAGGACCATTTACCAAATACTCTTTAACTCTTAAAAATAGAGACCTGGGCAGGGCAGCAGCCTGGGCGGGGCAACAGCGGCATTAGAGCAGTTCCCAGCATGAGTTAGCCAGCATTTGGAAAAGCAAAACAACATTGAAACCCATAGGAGTGCCCTGTCTGTGTAGTTAAAAGTTGGCAGTTTTCCAAAATTACTAAGGGTTTAACAAAATTCCTACATGTTCTTTTGTAAGTGTAGGCAAGTACCCTAAGACAGGCATACAAAGCCAGAAGAGCTCAAATGACCAAAACAAAACAAATAAACAAACAACAAAGAATAGAGCGGCATCCATCCCTTGGTTTTAAAATTAAAGTACCTACAAGAAAGATGAGCATCAGTGCAGCAACAGGCAGAGAAAGCAGAGCCAGGAACATGCTCACATCTGATTTTTAATTTTTTTTTCACATTTGCTATTTTGTCTATGGGGGAGGGGGAGGGAGTGTTAAGGAACATCCTTGGTGAGGTGCGTGTGGAGGGCAGAGAGTCTGTTCCCTCCTTCCACCATGTGAGCCTGTGGTAAAGCTTAGATTACCAGCCTGAGCTACCTCACCAGCCCTCCCTAACAACTTGATTTTTTAAATGTTTTTTTTTATATTAATTTATTTATTCACTTTACATCCGGGTTATAGCCCCATCCCTCCTCACCTTCATCCCCATTCTCCCTTCCTCTTCCATATTCCCTATTCCTCAGAAGAGGGGAGCCCTCCCTTTCTCCCCACCACCCACCCCCAGATCATCAAGTCATATTAGGACTTAGTATGTGCTCTTTCCCTGTGGCCTGGCAGGTCCTGCCAGGGGAAAGTGATTTGAAAGCTGGCAAGAGAGAGAGAGGAGGGGGGGAGGGAGAGAGAGAGACCCCCAAATACCCTTACTAGGAGCCCCACATGAATCCTGAGCTGGCCGTCAGCTACATTTTGTAGGACTGCAGCCCACCCACAGAAACTTTGACCCAAATGATGTGCAGGGATAAGTGTAGCCAGATACAGCTGAAATTGAGGGACGGTCCAACCAATACCCGGCACAACCCAAAACCTACCTGATGGGAAAGAAACAACCCATGACATTATCAATGATACTGTACTATGCTTGTAGACAGGAGTCAAGCAGAGTTGTCCTCTGAGAGGCTCCACCCAGCAGCACCTCCAAACAGATGCTGAGACTCAAAGCCAAACATTGGGCAATGTGTAGGGAGCCTTTGGGAAAAGTGGGGGAGGGGGAGGAGAAAAGGACCTGGAGGTGACAGGAACCTCACAAGAGGACCAGTAGGGCCAGCTGACCGGGCAGGGCCCAGAGGGGCTTGCTGAGACTGAAGCACCAACCAAGGACCATGCATGGACTGGGCCTGTGCCCCTCACAACTGATATTTAAGGAAAGATCTGTGAACTGTTTTTCATTTCCTATGATAGGATCAAACTCAGGCTTGCGCATGCCAGTCAGGTACACTAATCTACATTCCCTGCCTCAAAATAATTTTCAGCAAAACTGTGAAAGCAATTCAGCAGGGAAATGTGGACGTCCCAGTGAAGGGTGCTAGATTGATCATCCCAGGCAAAAACCATGAACCTTAACTTAAGTCACATCGTTTGTATAATAATTAGTCCAAAGTGAATCACAGACTTAATTATAAAACAAATCTCTAGCATAGAACTAGTTATCAGGGCTGTGCAAATAATTCTTAGACTTGGCAGCAAGAAAAAAAATGTCCATTAGAGGAAAACTAATAAATATTCATAAAAATTAAATTTCTTTTCATAGCGAAGATACACAGCTGAGAATGGAACCAGGGTCTCAATCTCGCTGGGCGAACACTTTACCACTCTACATGGATATTTACAACACTCGTGTATTTATATGGCCAATTCCATGTAAAAAGATGATAAGAGAGTAATAAGATAAGCTCCCAGTAAATACAGCAAAGGCACAATCTGAAACGCCGAGTCCCCAGTGGTGACGTTACCCCAGTCAGTGTCTCTGTAGCTAATCACAAAGACCATAGCCCCTCTGGTTTCCCGAGTCTCACGTCCCCAGTGTAGAAATGCTGAAAGCCCAAATCCTAAAAACAAAACAAACAAACAAAATTTACTGTGTGAGGACGGAAATGCTGTGAATCACAGACAATTGTCGGCCAGTCTGTCTTCCGCGGTACTGAGGATAGGTGTCATGCCAGGTGCGATGAATCCCTGTATGGTGCGTGCGCAGAGGAGTGTGTGACTGAGCCTTTGTGGGTTTGGGGCAGATCTGCTATGTGGTAGAAAAGCTAATGGAATTGTGTTCCATGAGGGGAGCTGGGCCCCAAAAGAAAAGGCAGTCATTGTATCAAGAAGCAAGACTTGTCGGTGTAGTTAAGAGTCGTGAAGGTAGGCCGGCCAGCTCTGGAGACTGCCTCCATGGAATTGCCTCGCGTTCTCCCTGTAGCACACGTCCTTATATGTTAACTTACTTTTCACAAGTTTTCTTCATTGTTGCCTTTTGCCCAGTTATTTTTTTCACAATTCATCATGCTATGTGTTCCTGCTTAGTTTCAGTTGTTACACTAGAGGTATAAATAGTATAAAGATACTTAGAAAATTCCACTTCTTTTTATACATTTCGCAAATTATAGATTCTGTGAAAATGCATTATCACAATACTGTCTTTGTGTATAAGCATTATGAATAAATATAAAAATATTTACTCTGCCAGTGAGATGGCTCAGTACAAGGGAGCCTTTGTGACCAAGCCTGATAATATGAGTTTGATCCCCAAAACTCATGTGGTGGAGAGAGAGAAGTAACTCCCAGGAGTTGTGCCCTGACCACCCACACAGACTGTGCTCCTCCCACAGACATACAAAATCAACAAATAACTAAATGTGAAAGAAAGGAAACAAGATTTCCTCATTAAAGTCGATGTCCTTTTTGAATATTTTCATTTCTGAAGTATAAAACTACCCCAGGATCTTACCTTTCTTCTCTTTTACTAAGTTGATTCTACACAGGGTGCAAAAGGTCACAGATTTTTGTCAGTGATCCTGTGGTTGAGGTTGCCCCCAAATAGCAGTTGTGACAATCTACTGCATTTTCCTAAGTCTTCTTAGTATACAGGTTTCCTAGTCAGTGTCGCCTAGTCAGTGTTGCCATGACCGTGGCAGCTCTTACACATGAAAGCATTTAATTGAAGCTTGCGTATGATTTTTAAAAGGTTAGTCCATTTTCATCATGGTGGAAAGCAGACAGTCATGGTTTTTGGTGGTAACACAGACTCCGCTGCCCTGGGACCATGGAGCCAGACATGGCCCCCAGCAGTACCGCGGGCCCAGTGGGACTCAGGTGGCAGCACAGGCCACGCAAATCAGCAACATGGCCCTCAGAAGTCCACATGGTTCCCAGTGGCAGTCTGGACCACAAGCATCCGCTTGGTCTTTCGTGGTAACTCAGGCCACAGACATTGATATAGACCCTAGCAGCAGCAGGACCATAGGCCTAGACATGGCTCTTGTCGGCCAGCTAGGCCAGGACATCACCATGGCCTCAAGAGGTTGCATGGGCTCCTCATATCACCCTGTTCCTCCCCACCTTCGAGTCTCCAGTTTGACCTTTCTCTACGGTGTATGAAACTTTCAGCTTCGCTTTCTCTCTCATCATAGTGGCCCACACAGAGGGCACTTGGGTGCCTTTCTTAGGGTCACCTCAGCCCCACTCCATCTCTTTATGACTAACACTGTCCCTCCCTTCCTTTGCATGATATTTGTTTGTTAACATGAATCATTAGTTTGACACGACATCTTACATTCTGGAATTCGCTAATTGTTTTCTTATACTGCCACTCAAATGTCCTGCTGTTAGTCTTTTTATTTCCTTAAAAATAGATCAGTAAATTTGAGATGATAAATATTAGATTCCAGACTTGAAGGAAAGTACCGCATAAATAATGCGGGTTGTCTTTCTGTCCTGTCTTCCCTTTGTTTCTTTTCTCTCTCTTCTTTTCAAACTCATCCTCCTTGTATGTCAGCCGCCTGAGTATTGGAAGTATAGCGCTGAGCCACCACGCCCTGTTGTCTATGTCTTACTGTATGTGTTAAGTAAGGAGATGCATAATATCTAAAAATAATAGAAACAAGAAGTTGTAATGGCCAAAGCATGTATTAATATATTCAGATTTATTAATTCTTTTAATGCTTATGAAGACCTCAAATAGGTCCATGAATAAGGAGGATGAGGCCCAGGGAGGGTAATTAGCTTGCCGGTTCCCCACACTTTGGCCCACCCAGGCGTGGGGAGCCTTGAGTCCATGCAGTCTTAGGGTAGCCGTTGTACCTTGGGAAGGCGGGGTGCTTCTGAATCACAGTGCTAGACATGGTCCAAGTCACTCCAGTCCAAACACTGCCTTGGCTGTTCAAGGAAAGAAATGTGAAAGTAATGTGCATTAAACTATTCTTGAGCTACAAATTATTTACCCTATGTACTTTCTTTGAAAAAAAAAAAACTTTAAAGCCTGTTTTCTTTTCTAGTCTTTACTCTCGCATTCACAAATTGTGCATTTTCCTTTTCCAGCACTGGAACCTTTTATGGAAAGTTAGTTTATTTTTTTACTGTTTCTTTTCTTATATGAAGAAGTTTAAAATGAATTTTTTGAAACTAATGGCAGTTTATAATACTCAGTAGCCATAGTATTTTCAAAAACTACATTTTTAGGTTTTGGTGTGTTTGTTACACTAGACAAATGTTACTGCCGAGAGAAATTCAGGACAGTTCATGCTGTGTCCAATCTGGGTTCTTATCCCCGTGTCCTTCTTACGTTTCTCACCCTGGAAGTCTCCACATACGATTTTTTTCTACCTCTTTTTAAATCCTCATATGTTTCATTGCTGCTTCCTCTAATCCCCATTGTTTTCCATGGGTATTTGTCTTCTCTCCATTCTGTTTAATTCTTATTCAAAAAACAGTGCCCTTCTTGGCTGAAATAGTTTCAGCAAAAAGTGATCCATTTTTGTTTTTTTTTCCAAATGTCAGTTTTGTAAAATGGGCGTGACTTGTCTTCTTAGCATTGGTATTCATTCATTCATTCATTCATTCATTCACTCACTCACTCATTCATTCATCAAACCTACTTTGAGCGCATCATCAAATATGAGCAAAACTTTCTGGCCGAAACTTGCACTCAGATTAGCACACTGCTACAGCGGCCAAAGTAGAAACAAGGACTGTGGAAGGCAGCACTTATGCTCACTCGGAAAAGATACGAGTACTTGCACCTTAGTTGACTGAATAAAAAAACCTGTAAATACGTGAAAGGCACTGGCAGGCAATGGTGCACACTGACAGCCGGATTTGCTGATGTAATCACCATGGTGCAGTCGTTCTCGAGGACACACCAGCACGTCAGCATTTTAATATGACAAAAATAGAGAAACTCTCTGGGGAAAAATGAAGACTTCATATTCCTTTTGTTAGTTCTACAGTTTAATGTTTTCTGGTTGTTAATTAAATTACACATGAGAAGGGAAATATTTTATATTTTTCCATAGAACATTGCATCTCTTATACACTTGCTGTGGCCTGGATCACACAGTAAACTATCAGATTTCAAACTGTAGAGATTAGTGTTTAATGGAGGCCATGGGAGGGAGCCATGTGAGAATCCGCCCTCCAGCACCGCTGCACCTCCTTACCCGTGCCGTTTGACATCCGGCATGCTATTGTGGCATATTGCCACACTCACGTTTGGAGTTTATTAATCTTTGCAGTAAGTGGGCAGCTAATCTTAGTGTCTTTGTAAACTTTTATTTCTATAATCAGTTTAGAAGAATGCGTAAGCGTAAGTAATCCTCAGATACATTTTTTTTTCAACTTGAAAGAGAAAGGGTAGTTTGGGTCACTTTGCGTGTCTCTTTCAAAATTAAATCTTTAGGCATAAATGGTTGGAGGGTAATGGGGAAGAGTGAGCATATACATAGCATCTTCACCCTTAGAAATGCCAAAGCACGGAGAGAAGACGGGGTGACCGCCTTGTTAACATGGCCTGTGCTGAGAATGATACTGAGTTCGCTTTAGAAACAATTCACTTTAACGGCCCGAAATTTGCATGCTCTCGTTGTCCAGTATAAAAGTATAAATTGCTTTCATACAGTTAATAATTTTGTAATTATTCCCACTGGTTTCTGTTTTTAAACTTTAATCTTATGAAAAATAAAATAGTGGTTCATAGAATTTTTTTAGTGAGTTTTCACACAGCTAAGAAGTAATGGTGTGTCTTTTTTTCCCTATCTTCAACTACTAGAATTTAGAAATATTAAGTATATAGTAAAGTGACAGATATCTTTCTTATTTTGATATTTTATACTACAGAGTACAGTGTAGTAATCTTTAGTCCTTATAGTCTTTCCTACAGAGAAGACATTCTGCTTGGCCTGCTTGGCTAGTTTGATTCGTCTGTAACTTTGTACATCTGTAGCCAAACAGATTTTTAGAGAGAGAGAGAGAGAGAGAGAGAGAGAGAGAGAGAGAGAGAGAGAGAGAGAGAGAGAGAGAGAGAAACAGGGGATCAGGCGTGTTTGTGCATGACTGTAATCTGGGTACTTGGGGGCTGGGGCAGGGAAGTTCCAGCAAGTTCGACAACAGCTTGGGGTACTTCTTGGGCAGCCTGGGTTACTAACATTACGAAGGACTGGAGTGAGCGGAAGGGAAAAAGGAAGGGAGGGAGGGAGGGTAAACTTTAGGCAGGTCTCCCCCTAAGAAGTGAGTACCTAAGAAGCAACAGTGTTTTGGAACAGACCAAGTTATTATGGTAACAAGGGCATCTCCGAGTAGGTGACTCTGTAAGTGGGAGTGGGGTTGATGGGCACTGACTCAGAAAGAGTGGAGAACTCACTGGGTGCTAAGAATAGTCTAAACTTCAGCAGCAGCCCAAGGTAGACCAAGATAAGCATTTGTCAAAACTAATAGCATTTGTGATTTATTCATTGCACAACAGGTAAATTTCGTTTTAGTGAAAAAAGGCCCATTAGGAAGCTTTGAACTCCAGCTAATGATGCATGCTAAAGTGCTTATGGGTGGGCATATTAGTCTCCACTTATGATATGATGCATAAAAATAAGATAAATCCATGAATACATATAAGTATGGATAGAGAAAGCTAGACATATCTGATATGAAGCAAATGAAGCAAAATGTCACTTGCAGAAATAAATGGTGGGCAGTGGGGTTGTCCCACTGTAAAATTCTTTAAACCTTTGAAATTTTCTATAGAAACGTATTGACAGAAATGATTGTTTATCCTATAAAAAAATAGAAAACTTTTTTTTGGAATTCATTCTGATTCAGACTGAAGATACAGATTTTTCTTTTTGGGGGGGGCTCTGTTTTTAAAACTTAAAATACTACGATACTTAATTAAACCATCTTTAATCTCACTAGGTTGTTACCTTTATAATAAACTCTCCATAGAAGCAGTTCATTGATTCAGACTTTTTAATGTTCTGTGTCAGTTTCCTGTCACTACTGTAGCAAATTACTACCAATTTGTGCTAAAACGGAACTAAAGTTTATTTTCTCACAGTTGCAGATGATAGATGCACTCGAGTAATTTTCATTGGTCTGAAGTAAAGGTGTCATCCCCTGAAGGTTTCTTTTTAGCTACTGGTGACTGCTGGAAAGTCTTACTAGCTGGCCATGTCACTGCAGGCTGTCTCTGTGGGGACAAGGTCTCTCTGTTAATTCTGTTGCCATGTAACTTTTGCCATAAAGGATCCCCTATCTCATACAGGATAAGCTTTCATTTAATGTATCATTTGTATGCTCTGTGACTCTTGAGCTGATATATTTGGGAGCTATTATTTAACCCACTAAATATAATACGTGCTGTGTCTATGTGTATACTTGTGTGAGTATATGTCTGTGCATTCTTACTATGCAAGAACTTAAATACTATTTAATATTTAGCTACATACATAAATGAAAATATTTATTTAGTTAGTTTTTAACCTGAGGAAAATAGGCATAGTTTACATGAATTTCCTTATTAGACTATGCATTTCTTTTTTGTGGATAACAACTATTCACAACTATTTTCTATCAGAGGGATAGAAAAATAGAAGAGAGAAAGAGAGAAAGGAGTGTGTGGGTGTTCAGAGTGCTGGTACTCTGGAACACGTACTTTAAGAAGTCCTGTTCTGCTGTAAATAACACCACCTTCTTCATAGGGAGGGTGTGAAGGTGATGAGATTATGGCTTCCTCTGAAAAGAGGCTCATCCATCTTTGTCTACTCATAATTAGTGGAAATTTTGGTGACCAGACATGCTTGTGGCAAGAGCGAGGCATCTTTGCCCACAGTTGAAAATATAACCCTCAGTCCTCGGAGGTTGATGGTGTGGTTTCTGCTTTAGGGAAGACACCACTGGAAGCTGAGTTACACCTCAGTTTCAGAGAAGTTCACGTGCACAGACACCCGGAGAGTTTAGAGCTGGACATTGGAAATATGTCTGTTAACAAAAGCAGTGGCTTTCCAGATCGCTTTTTACAGTTCTGTTTATTGCTGTGTACTATAAAGAGGTGAAGGCTTGCTGCAGTGTGCACGTGGAAGGTTTGTTACTGTGTGGTGTACAAGTGAAGGCTTGCTGCAGTGTGCACGTGGAAGGTGCGTTACTGTGTGGTGTACAAGTGAAGGCTTGCTGCAGTGTGCACGTGGAAGGTGCATTACTGTGTGGTTTATTGTGAAGGCTTGCTGCAGTGTGCATGGGGAGGCAGGGGACAACTTTCAGGAGCTGGTTTTCTCCTTTATACCATGTTTGTCCCAGGGATCAATCTGAGGCTGCCAGGCTTGGCAGCCGTGTTTTCACCCACTGAGCTATCCCTCTGTTGCATAGATTGTCTCCAGGAGACATTAACAATTTATACAATTCTGGTTCTGTGAAATATCTCTATTTTATTGTTACGTCCCACTTTGTTGACATCTTCCCCACCCACTGTCTCTTCTTTGAGGTCCGTTTCTCACACATCAAGGGCACAACTGTATTAAAAGGTGTGAGAAGATTTTGTAAACGGCAGGGACATTTTGGTGCTTTCTTAAGTTGCTCCTTTTCTTTGGAGATCGCAGAAGCACACCTGCTCTCGTTTCAGCTCGGCTGTGAGCATCAGCTCTTGTTGGAAGCACACCTGTAGTGTGAGGCTTACGGAGACTTAACGTTCCTCCTCCCCTCTGCTTCCTTAAAAGATTATTCAAAAGTCTTCTACCACCTGTAGACGCTCTCACTCCTGGCTTACAGAAATCGCAGACTACTTTTTTTGCCTGTATTTTAAACCTATCTGGCCCTTCTCAAATACTTCCCTTTCAGACTTCTATGCATTTTGAGAATATGATTGGACCCAAATAAGCAGGTAAATAAATAATACAGAGCCATCAGGAATTACTCAGTCTGTGAGTGTACTGCTCCTCTTCTTTGCACGATCTCTCCAGGAGTTTAAATTGAAGTATTACTCAAGCTAATGCTTGTCTGAATTTAGCACTGTCTTGCTTAAACAATAACTTTTCACAGTTTCCCATTTTCTGGACTGTGACATGGTGTTGAACTGTCACTGCTGTTCCCAAAAATCTCTGAAGTTGTCAAATGCCCTACGTGTATTGTATATCTGATAAGCTTTGTTTACATTTCAGCACGAAGTTACAAAAATTATACTTTCCTGTTATTATGGGGTATGTCATGTAGTTCCTTTAGGAGTCTGAGAAGCATAAAACTGACTTTGAGCACATTTACCAGACAGCATCCTTTTTAGTGTCTGGCTTTGTCGTCACTTCTTTATTCCACTAGTCACTTTTGGAAGTAACAAACTGTTTCCCCGGATCCCCCAAGCTTGCTCAGAAGGCCAGAACTGTTCGTGTGTGTTGTTAGGTACTTGAGAGAAGACTTTTCCTGTGTGGAGCAGAGACCTGAACTCCCATTCCTCTTTTTCTCATGGTTGTTGCTGTAGACTGAAGAGGAACTGTAACAGCCAATAGTGGGGCACAGAGGAAGATGTAAGTGAAGGAATGCTGCCCTGTGCGCCTGGCTGGTGCCTCCTGCTGGTCAGCTGCTCCTCCTGCCTGCTCGCTGCCTTGTCTTTGCAAGTTGCTGCTAGGAGAATGTGGGTAATGTCCCACAATTACCTACCGTTTCTGGTTTTCTTATGGGCTAGTTTCTTTAGCTTTCTGCAACTTTCCCTAAGATCAAAGATATGTTCCCCATTTTGTGGCGGGGCGGAGGGGACTTTGATGTCAGGCAAAGCCACTTGAATTTCAGTGATTATGGTACTTCAGTGGCTAAATTCCTTTGGCTAGTGCATTTCCACAATTTGTTAGTTTAGTAATAGTGTTGGCAATGAGCACATAGTTGTTAAAGATTATATTTATAGGTATACATAGCTATAAACACCAGATATAGTAATTACTCCTTTAATTATAACTTGTCATTTATAATCAAGTCTTAGTGTTGATGAGTGAATTACAAGTTTGAGGCAAACTCTTGCGATATATTTTTTAGGCCAGTGGAGCTTGTGGTGTGAGGGAGTGCCCTACTGTCTGATAGAGAAGCGAGGATGTGTGAGCTTTCCCAAACACTTCTAAATCCTACCCTTCTGCACTGAGGGAACCGGAAGAAGACGACGTAGAGGGCTCTGTTTCCCCATCCTTCAGATAAAAACACATCAAATTAACCCAACCAGCTTCCTTTTGTATTTTTTTTTATTTTTAGGAATTATTTATTTTTGATATTATAATAATATTAAATCATTCCCCTCTTTCCTTTCCTCCTTTCAAACCCTCTTATTCCTCCCATATACACCTCCTTGCTCTCTTAAATTCATTCCTCTTTTAAAAATTGTTGTTACATACATGTTTATGTATATATGTATTATGTATATAGTCATAAATGCATAGACATAACCTACTCAGTCTATATAATGTTACTTGTATGTATGTTTTCAGAGTTCCTTTTGTATTTAAAAATTTCATACTGCATTTCTGTCAGTAGAAATTTGATTGAGAGTCAATATTGTCACTCACGGAAGTATATAGACAGTTATAAGTGTGACTGTTACTTCTTTTAAGTAAAACGTTTTCTGGTTGTGTAAATAAAATGGCTAAAACAATCAAATTTGACCCACTTCCCTCCTTTCCTATAAACAGTAGAACAAAGCTGATTCACCTCTGACACAGTCATCAGGTGTAGTGACGTAGGGCCTGGCGGCAGAGCTGTGGCAGTCGAGAGCCTTGGAAGCAAGTCTGCGTTTTTAGCAGTGATGGGCATTGAGCCACAGAAGGCTGAGAGTTCGCGTAGCTGGACTTGAGGAAGGTGAAGTTCATGTGGCAGCCATGCCTCGTGCCATTTTCCTGCTTCCTCTTCCTGATACTGTGCGTCCACTGTTCCGTCCTGGTGCCGGATCTCAGCGTGCGTCCACTATTCCGTCCTGGTGCCGGATCTCGGCGTGCGTTCACTGTTCCGTCCCTGGTGCTGGATCTCGGCGTGAGTCTATTGTTCCATCCTGGTCGCGGATCTCCGCGTGCGTCCTCCGGCGTGCTCCCACTGTTCTGTCCCTGGTGCCGGATCTCGGCATGCGTCCACTGTTCCATCCAGGTGCCGGATCTCGACGTGCGTCCACTGTTCCATCCAGGTGCCGGATCTCGACGTGTGTCCATTGTTTGATCCTGGTGCCTGATCTCAGCGTACATCCTCCGGCGTGTGTCCACTGTTCCATCCCTGGTGCCGCATCTCGGCCGGCTTCCTTCTTACTTAGGCTTTATTGACTACAAGACAACTAGACACCTATGTTCTCCTATCATCAGGGTCAATTACTTGTATGTAATTTCTACTTAAAATTATCTCTAAGAGCTCTTTTACTAGTTTTTGGACAGGCCAGAGGGTCTTTTAGGCTTAGAAGAAGTTAACCATGAAGTGCGATCCTGAGGGCACGTGCTTAAGCACATGGGCAGCACCGGGCATCTCTGGCCCACTCTCCATGGTGGTTGATTTGAGCAATCTACTTCTAAGCCTAAGAATACCAAATTACTCTTCTCTTATCTCACTTGAAAACTACTAAATTACTTTTCATATCACTGCAACCGTTTTCTCAGACAGAATTTTGAGTTGGGTTTTGGGATGTTTAGAACTGTTGTTAGCTAAAGAGGGAACCGTTTCTTTAATATGTGCATTCACTTTGTGTTTACCTCCTATGCGCTGCAGTCTTTTGAGATCCTCCGCCTTCCCAAGTGAGACAGAAGCCTTTGGTCAGTGTGTTGTCCAAGTTGCCTCATTGGTTACACAGGGCAAGAGAGGTCTGTGCTGAACATCAGCCTTTGGCTGTTTCACAGACCTCCTGTGGAGGGTGGGCTGTCTCCCAGAGAGTGACGTAGAGACAAGTAGTCACGGCAATGCAGAGCTGTGGCTATCTTGAGGTGAGGACATGCTTAACTCTTTCCAAAATGAGGCCTGAAACCTTATCTTCTGGGTGGTTTATTCATCCACCAAAATAATATAGTCAGCCATTTTTATTTAAAGATGAGTCAAAATAAGATACCTATTTGATACGAAATGCGAATGGGACTTTGATGTCCGTATTTGCAACAGTTTGGGTAAAGGTGGAGACAGAAGGAGACAGACTCAGCTGTCTTGTGCTCTGCCTCTGCAGAAATATATCATACTTTATTTTGACAAGTCAGAAGCCTGGCAAATATCTTTAAAATACTGCTGCCATTCCTATAACTGTTATTACTTACTGTAAATGGCAGGGGTGGTTGAACTGGCCAGGATTGTCCCCGACTTTTGCAGGAAAGGGGTGCACTCTGGGAGACTGCGGCTCATTCCAGAAGATAGTCACACTGGTGTCTTCGAAGGTCTCTTTTGTTTTTAAGTGTCTGGGCCTTGGCTCCCCACAGTAGCATGTAGACTAGTAAGATCTTTTCAACTCCCCTCTGTGTTGAACCATCAGGACACCAAAGGGCAGCACCAGTGGTGGCTTTATCGGGCTGTGCAGTGTCTGCCCCGCCCCCAGTCAGTGGAAGTGGACTGACGGAACTTCCCAAACCAAAAAGTAAAACATAAGCAAAGGAAGATCTTCAACAGTCACTCTTTCCACACTCCTGTGTTTCTCTCCCAGTGAAAAACCCAGTCAGCTGGAGGATGTTTATTAGTGCAAGGCTCTCCTTTCTTTTTTTTTTTCTTTTCTTTTTTTTTAATCTTTCTTCCTAGTGTTTCCATTTACCCTGAAAAATGACTGTTTTTATTTGCACCTTACTAATTCTGACGAAAGTTTCAGTTCTCTAGTCATGGCCGTGAATATTAATATTAGTTTTAAGAGGAAACAGCATTTGAGCCTTCACAGCTACACGCCTTTGTTCACCGCTGTGACTAACGTGCCTTGGCCCATTCTTTACATTTGATAAAATGCGGATTTTTTCAATAGAGAGAGGTTAGCACAGGCTCCACCCTCCTGTTTCTCTATGGCTGCCGCCCCAAAGTTAGCTCAGGCTGTTAATGTAGTTGTGGTAAAAAGGACAGGGCAGTGGCTAATTAAAAATAACATTTTTCAATAATATCCAAACTGTTAATGCTAAAGTGAAACATATCATAAGCTGGTTAGTGTTCAAGTCTCCTTTTCTACCCCTCAGAGAAACTTGAGCCATTTTGTTACTTGGTAGTTCAAAGGAGCGTGCCGTCTACAGGCCTTATTCTGCCTCAAGAGTGTCTTAAAAGTCCTCCTAGACCTTTTAAGTTCAGCGGAAGCATGTTTCTACGTGGGTAAAGACAGCCATGCCCCCTGTAAATTGTTCACAGTGACATTTAGAAATACATTGGGATATTGCATTTTGTTGTTTTAGTATTGTTCTTCCCTCACTTGCTGAGTATGTGATGCTGAGGTTCCTCCAGGGGGAGTGACCTGTGCCAGGGAAGAAGCAGCTCATGAGCTCCACCTTCTCCTCAGAAGCCTCTGCGCCCTGGAAGGGCTGCAGACTCAAGGAACCGAAGCCTAACCTACGTTCCTACAATGGTCATTTTTGTAACCTTTTGCTCCCTTCCTTTGGGACAGAATGGGCAGGAGTTAAGTGGGGGAAATGTCTACCTAAATAGATCTCAGATTCACCCATCAGTCACCGCTTTCTAGAGAGTGACATTTGGTAAGTGAGAACTTAATTGGTGTCCCAGGATAATTGTTGCTAACTGGTGAAGCTGGTGACATTTTTCATGTCACTCCTAGTTTCTACCCCTGTGGTATATTAAGAATGTTCTTTGAGCAAATGAGTTGGCATTTTAATTGCAAATCAATCTTTTTTTTTTTAAATCAGCTTATATATCTTCTATGAGAATATTTCTACAAGTGTTCATAAAAGTGAGACGTGAGTTTCTCTTTGGTCCTCTGCAGTTGCCGTTGCATAGAAGAGCGTTTGTAAGAAAGGCTTTGGAGAAACACAGAGCACTCTCAGTCTATCACCTTGATGACATGTGTCAAATTACTGAAATAATCTTGTTCAGTTGTTTAACCAAAAGACAAAAGTAACTGCATTACCCTGTTTCTATAAGGCTGTTCTCCTTTTACTGGGAAAAGGATCTACAAGTATAACACTCACAAATTTTATTCAACTAAGGGAAAATATGTTGGTCATAAATTCTTTAATTGACATCAATATTATTTGTGAATTTCCTTTCTTTGAACCTTGCAGTCTTTCCCATTTTTCTGAAGGCATGAGAGATTTATAAATTGTGTCCACTGCAATCAGATCATTCTTCAGCAAAACTTGGTTTCAGACTTTAAAAAAGAATCAATCTAATGGCATTATGCTTTTCATCAGGTGCCAAATTGTGTTTGTCACCCTCTGGTAACATTTAAAGGGCCCACCTGTGAATTAGCATGCATCCCAAGGCATGCATGGGCCTCATTTCTTCCTTGCTACTCTGTTTAGACCTTATAAATCCCTTTAATTCCTTGCGCGTGCGCATGTGTCTCTGTGTGTGTGTCTGTGTGTGTGTGTGTGTGTGCGCGCGCGCTCGTGCACGTGTGCACACACTCCAGTGCACTCAGTTTGTCTATCTGCAGTCCATACAATGTAAGTTTACTTATTGGCCTGCTTAGTTTTTACAATGATGAAAACCCAGCTCTCTTTCTAAAGCCTTCATATGGATCACTTTTATGGTGTGTTTTGAGTTGTAAGGTTTCACTTCCTGTTTATCCAACCTTAAACACCCCAAGTCTTTGTTCCTGTTTACCAACTCCTTTATGGCACTCTCTACACATTTTCTTCTTTTGAGTCTGTGGTGTTGTTTTGTCTTGTTGCAAT